>NC_061107.1:132206471-132244003 GCF_015104395.2 Macrobrachium nipponense | reverse complement strand
TGTACATGTTAGATGACACTCACCGCTCCACCCTCTCATAGCCCATACAGAAACAACCGCACGCATCTCTCTCTCTCTCTCTCGCTCTCTCTCTCTCTCTCTCTCTCTCTCTCTCTCTCTCTCTATATATATAATATATATATATATATATATATATCATACATATATATATATATATATATATATATATACTATATATATATACATATAAGTACATATACACATAAACACACACACTCATATATATATATATATATATATATATATATATATATATATATATATATATATATATATATATTATAGGGATGATATGTGTACACCTCTCATGCTATTACTAAAGGAATATTTCTCCATGGTTTGATGACCAGAAGCTTCCGTTGATCTCTATATTGTAGATGGTATTTGTTTCTTTTGCCTTAAAACCCTAGTATTATCTACAGTTTAGTAGATCATTTTATTAATACATATCATTCGTAAATCTTACATGAACTATATTTCAGACCCCAGGCCTCTAGAACGAGAGAACGCTACTCATTACGCAGAGCGTCAACATTCCTGCCCACTACAAAGGTACCTTTTATTCATTTTAGTCATCGCAAAACTGTGTAGCATAAAAATCTACCTGATGCAAGTTCGTAGGCTTACAAGCGTCTGTAGTGTTCATTTGCATTGCTCAGTGGCGGATCTAAAAATCTTCCATGTGAAGGGGTGCACTTAAGATTATCACATATATATTTAACATGTACACACATACAATATATATATATATATATATATATATATATATAGATATATATATCTATATAACATATATATATGCTATATATATACGTATATATATATATATGTATATATGTATATATATTATATTATATATATATATATATATATATATATATATATATATATATATATATATATATATATATATATATAGTTGGAGCTCAAAGAATACATCATGAAGGAAGTACTGGAGGATTATATATATATATATATATATATATATATATATATATATATATATATATATATATAGTTGGAGCTCAAAGAATACATCATGAAGGAAGTACTGGAGAAAGGTATTCTCATCCTTTAACAGTTTATTTCAATGCCGACTTTTCCGACGAATTTCAAGTCGCACTTTCAAGGTTAAAAAAATGTAATTTAGGAGCATTAAAACTCAAATCAATTTATGGTAATATGTATTGGCAACAGCTCTCAATAAAGTAAACAGTCAAAACTAAACAGAATACATTCTAAGCTTTTCTTTACTTATAATTTGTTCGGCTTAGAATTGTACTGTTTAGTTTTAACTTTTTTTACTTTATTAAGAGCTGTTGTCAGTACATATTACCATAAATTAATCTGAGTTTTAATGTTCACAAATTACATTTTTTAGCCTTGAAAATACGACGACTTGGAATTCGTCCCGAAACGTCGGCATTGAAATAAACTGTTAAAGGATGAGTATGCCTTTACCTAGTATCTTCTTCATGATATATATATATATATATATATATATATATATATATATATATATATAAATATATATATATATATATATATATGTATAAATACATATATATATATACATATATATATATATATATATATATATATATATATAGCATACACTATATGTTGTTGTTGTTGTTGTACAGTTGTTGTTGTTGTTAAAATAATCATTATCTAAGCAAATTTTTCTACTAATAATGATTAATTGAAAGAAAACTATGTTTACTTATTCATATCGATGGGAGGGGCGGCGCCACGTGACCAGTTGCCCCCCGCCCCCCTATTTTAAATCCGCCACTGGCATGGCCATGAATTGATTCTTCTGACAATTCTCAATTATTGTGCATGCATGTAAATCTTTCTCTATATGAAGTCTTCTTTATTTATTTGTCTTGATCTGTTTTGCATAGTTCTCCTCCCTTCGCTGTGCCTTTGTTATGTCGTGAATGGCCATTCTTCTCTGTGAAAGTTTGATTCATGAGTTGCTGGCTTAATTGGTTTGTTCCATATGAATCTTTGCTCGTGGTGCATAACAACAGATTATAATTTTGCATAAATATTTATACTCGCGCTATTGTGTTTGTTTGTTTGTTTGGTGCTTTTACGTTGCATGGAACCAGTGGTTATTCAGCAACGGGACCAACGGCTTTACGTGACTTCCGAACCACGTCGAGAGTGTTAACTTCTATCACCAGAAATACACATCTCTCACTCCTCAATGGAATGGCCGAGAATCGAACACGCGACCACCGAGGTGGGACGCTAATACCATACCAACCACGCCCGCTGAGGCGCTCGCACTATTGTGTTTCTACCGAATGATTCCAAAAACTTCAACTTGCACATTTTATTGGTAAGAAGTAGATGTTACACAATGTACTATAAAGCCTACCCATACAAACAAATATACTAAATACTGTGACTCTTTGGTAAACCCTATCAAAAACGTCCTTAATTACTTCTGTAAAGTAAGCTTAACTATGCAGTTCTTGAATTTCAAACGACTTCTCCTCTTTAACTTTTAAGGTGACTAATCACCCCAAGGCTAGTAATGAGGAATATCATTATCCTTTTCCAACTAAAGCTGCTTGTTGGGAAGAAGAGCTCGTTGGGGTTTAGCACATTGTAGTCTAAAAATCGTGTCCCAATCATCTTTATTTTAGGTCAGCCATCTTCTGTAAAAGATGATTCAGTAGATATGTTTATTTTGATTGGTTTTTAATTGTGGGGTACTAATTGAAATTCTTAAGTATATTATTATTATTATTTTTTTTTTTTTTGTTTACAAAGGGTGAGATTTATCACATTGGTTCGAATACTGAACTTAAAGGAAAGATTTCTTAATGATGGATCATAGCCATTAACATCACAATGAAAAGCAATTATGTTGTCTGCGTTTGTATAAATCTCATATTAATGACAAACATTTTACTTTCAATTGTTATATAATTTTGTAACCCCACTATTATACAAATTTGAAATAGGATAACACCTTCATAAACGTTATCGAAAACAAAAATTGGGGAATCGTTTCACTTAATTACTATGCATCCGAGGAACACTAAATGCATAACGTCTTACTGGCACAAGTTTATCTTTTCTTGGTCTAGTTTTAAATCTCATTTTATACCCAAAGGATTAAAAAATATCAACTTATTGCAAGTTTGTTTAGCCGACCTTACAATCTCCCTGAGGATGAAAACTCCTTATTTATACAAGGGAAAATATCAAATTTGACTATGATGAATTGAAATACATTCGCCAATTCGTTTAAAAAAATTTCTCAGGAAAAGGTGAATGCAGAGTTTCAGCATATTCATAATACCTGGTATTTATGAGAATTTTATATATATATATTATATATATATATATATATATATATAAATAACTCAATAGCACTACTTTAGAATGCCTTAAGATATTATCTTTTTATTATACAAATAAAATACAACGTTTTTATGACAAAGTTAGCACTTTTAGCAACACAAACTACTTCGTATTGAAAGCATTTAAGTTTCGCAAGATATTATAGTGAAAATCTCAGTTTACTTTAGAATGGGTAAAGGAAATACAGACATATTAACTGTGAGACATTTCTTAAGCAAGTAAACCCATATGCGGTTATACATTTGTATTAAAACAAATTGCCATATATTTTAATGTCCCTGGACAACGTATTGTTTTCAGTGAAATCAAGCTAGAATACATTGTTCTAACTGAAATATAAAGTTTGACTCCCCATGACGTGCATACTTTTGGCCAATGAAGAAGCTACGTATTCTCAAAATCCGTAGTTCATGGGTGCCTCTGTTTTTGTCATTGCATAAATACAGCAACGTACGGAACCTGGCTTTCAAGTTTTGCAATATTGTCCTTATACGCAAAATCAGAAGACTTCGAGATGCACATTATTCTCGAATTATAACATCGTGGGAAAGTATAAAACCTGTTCTGTATATTAAGAGCTGTAAAGTACCTTCGAGGATTTCAACACAAGTGCCTTATATAGCACAACTCTTTTTAAATGATCTTTTGAGTGGAAAAGCGAAAAGAATACTTATTTCCATTTCTTCACTTGACCGTAGTAGTTGAGCACCTTCCCTCCCCTTACCAACACATCGGACCCCACCCAGCATTCCCCAGCTCCCCCCACCCCCCACCCCCCCCCCACCCCCCCTCTCCCCCACCCCCCCAAAAAAAAAAATCCGAAACTTTCGTGCCTGGGGTGTGGGTTAACTGATCTTTTCACAACGCATACAAGATTATGAGTTTACTTCTAATTTTCACTCTATACCGAACTGAGAATATCTGGATCTGGGTACCCGAATATGATCATAGTTTTATAAATGATCTTTCGGAAGGGAAGCTATAAATTTTTTCTCTCCACATTAAATGCTTCAAGATACAACGGTTCCCTAGCGGTAGTACTGCATTCATCAGTTATCAGATCTCATAAGGCGATCTTTGTACTGCCTTCAGCACTGTTAAAAAAAAGCTTGCAGTGTGCTTGGCTGGGAATGCTATGGAGCCTCAAGGCTATCAGAATGTTTAGACAGCTTTCTCTGATAGATAACTGTGTACTTAATGAACGACGGTAGTAGCAGTATTTCGTATAATTCAATAGCCTTCAGTCTTCAGGCATTGATTAAAAACCCATGGGAACATTTTTTCCGTTTTGAAGTTATTTTGTAGAAATTGCACGAGCTGATTCTCTATGGCTGATGATTCTGCGAATCTACAACTTCAGGAACTCTGGAGAAGCAAGTTTCTTCGTTAAGTGTTTGCCTGTATAGTAGTATAGTATAGTATAGCCATCGCTGATATTTCAGATGCTGCACTTTCTTGATTTGTGAAAGTTGCAGCAGACGAATAAATACTCAACAGTTCAGTTTGCCCTCTTTTTAGAGAGTAATACTGACACAGTGATGATTAAATAATTTTCAAACAGTGTCAGTGTGGCAGATAGGAAATAGACTGATGAACACTAATTCAGTTCACATTATAAAGGATATAACTATGATTATGTAAAATGAAAATTGGTTTAACTACGCGTAATCATATATATTATATATATTATATAATATATATAATATATAGTATATATATATATATAGATATATAAATTATATATATGTATATATGTATATATATATATTTATATATGTGTGGTATATTATATATATATATATATATATATATATATATATATATATATTATTATATATATTTCCATAAAGTCTTCAGAATCCGAGTTGATTCCGTTCAAATATTTGTTTTTCTCGTTCAACTGTAAACGAACCAATAACAACCCTAGAAGTAAAACAACACTGAAGAAATATGTTATAACTCAAACATATCAGCTAAAGTAGATATTGACTGATTGAAACCCAATAATGAACATACCAGTACAAAATATTTTTTATTTGAGAATAGCTTTTGGTTAATTGATTGAATTTCAAATTTAAATTTCATGGAATGATACTCAAAAGAAATGTAAATATTTGTGTAATTTTGTCCATTATGTTAACTGAAATAATTCATCTAAATTATCAAAAGAATAGAGTCTTAATATGGTCGAATGAATCTACGGATCTATTTACCAGTTTCCATATACATCGAAATCTGTCATAACGTACTAGATTAGGTAACTGTGGAATATATTAATTTTCGCTTCAGCGTAAATGTAAATTTGTAAATTGATGACCGCCCATTAGAACTAGTCACAGTGCAAGAAAACATACGAATAATTAAAGGGCTTTGAGCATTAGTGCTTTATACAGTTAACGTTTCTAAAGGGTTTTTCATTCGTTTTAATAAACTGGGGATGAGGATTAAATTTTTAATACCTATTGCTGTTGTATATTTTAGGGCCTCCCTTGAGAAGATGAAGGTTGGCTGTTAAAATGAACCCCCATTGTTGCCATAAGCCTAAAGGTCATCTATTTTATCAGCTCCCTCTAATAACTGCTGAAATAGTTTGGGTTGATCATGCCCCTCACTTCTCCCATCATTCCACTCACGAATTATGGCGAATGTGAAATATGTCCCTTCCATATTGTGATGGCTGGCTTGACCACCACACAAAACACTAAACTTTTATCAAATAGTATTCACCAAAATACCATACTAAGTCCACAAAAGGTGGAATAGTATCCAACTTCAATAAGAGTGCAAAGTCAATTCAAGGGGACAAAGAAAATACTTCAAAAATATACTTAATTTTAATACACAACCTTCAGATAGAAATAACACCTGAACCTCAACAATACAATAATTAATGAGAAACACTCATTCTTAAACTCCCTGCAAAAGAAAACAATTACACGATTAAAGAAAGGTCATCAACACATACATACTAAAAGGGGAGAGGGTCCAGAAAGGAGGAGGCAAGCGAAAAGTAAGAATATCCTAACAAATACAATCTAAATATCCTTAACAAGTTCCTCAAACGACTTTATAGGTCTCCTCTTAGAGGACAATAAACTCCACGTCTGGAGGCTTAATCTGGGTGGCAGGGAAAATTGATCCGAAACTATGGTGTTGCAAGGCTTTCACAAGCTCCACTAATGACGTCAGCAGAGGATCACAGGTCGTGATCTCGATAAATAATTATAGGTATAAATATTATTACCTTGGGACAGAGAGGTCCCCTTGGCTTTTACTGAACCAAGGGCAGTACACAAAATGCAGAATAAAAGGTTCTTGCTGCAGAGTAAGGATATCCAAAAAGCTATACAGCTTCAAAACGTAGCTCTGCAATGTGGCGAGGAATAAATATAGTTCCAACAGCAATAATCGTGCCCTTCAAGGTTGGAGGCTCAGAAACACACTGAGGCAAACTCCTCCAAGCGTAAACCTCCATCCCTCGGATAACGAAGGATCGCCGCCACGTAACCACCACAACTTGAAAATATAAAACAGTCGTTAGCCAATAATAAACACCAAGATAACCACTGGTGAGGAGACAAAAAGCTAATAAAGAAAGAATACAACACTTCTATACTTAACATTAAAAATCTAAAAACTTAAATAATTTAGAAATTAATGACAACAAAGTTACAATATTCAACTGCGGTAACATGCATTTATTATTTGTTTTCTCTTATTCTAAAATAAGTTTTCTATTCATTGTTAGCCCCAAACATTTTTTCAAGCAAAATATTTGAACAAAGTTCCTTAATCAGCAACATTTATCGGAAACTGTGGTCCTTGATAAGAATACTTATTTGCTGTTTAGGAATCTACTCGTAGGTAGTCTCGCTGACAACAGAATATAGCTTCCTCTTTCACGTGTGTAAGGCGTAAGTGTTGTCTTTTTGCCTTTAGGTTTCAGTATAATAGTGAATAAAGATAAAAACACTTGGCTTTTCTCTGATATTCCCATTGATAAACTCGATTTTGTTCATGTCTGCTTAATTACTATTGTTTACTTCTATTATTCCCGTACCTTGCCTTTCAAAATCTATATCTTCGTAAGGCTTTTCCCATCACGTTCAAACCAATCGATTTGTGGAGGTATAACTTTCATGGAGGAAGCATTCAACTCCGTACTTGCGTATTTTCGTTAATTATTCTAACACCAAGCTTCGCATATTGCAGACTAGTGCATCAGACTACCTTGTACAAAACTCTTTATCGAGGCATTTCGTTTTCCTCGCCGATAGACTGAAATCGAGGACTTCAAAGAGGACTTCATACATAAATTACTTTAGATGTGTAATACAATCATCACTCTCATGTACTGCGTACTGCTCCACTTTCGAGCTCGTGAAAAAAAAGAGCGAGAAAAAAAAGAAGCCGAGATGAAGCTCCTCATATCGAATAATTGCTACAAAGAATGCCAAAGTCACGAGAGCCACCACCCGGCCATTTTATATGAAAACTTGATTATTTTTGTTTTCGTTTCAGCAGAGTCGTCCAATCAACTCAGTACCAACGCGACTGATGGCACAGCCAAGTGTGATGCTTACGCCACTTTAAGCAATCCAAGGAGGACTTACGGAGGCATCATAATCGAATTATCTCGTAGCTTTGACGAGCTCGTTTTTTCTTTTGCAATTCAAATGTGATTTCGGAGAGCAAAGTGCTCTGAAATTGAGGGGACGATGTGTCTATTTATCTTGAGAGATCAAAGGGACGCGAAGGTTGCTTAAGTTACGAAAAGAAAAGCAACATTTATCTTATCAAAAGCTCTAACCTCACCAAAAATTAAGAAACAGTCGATTGATCGAGAATTAATCAAAGAAAACCTTACTGAGAAAATCTGTCTTTTGACGAAAATAAGAGATAAGCTTCTTTTATGTGACCTTCATTAGGAACTAATTTTCATTCTGTTGGGAGAAAAGATGCTCTCTCTCATATATTTTGGAAGAAGGGGTTTGGGCGTTATCAGCGCCTAGTATTTCGTAATGGCCACCCATCCGAGCCCTGATTAGACCAACGATGATTAACTTCGCTGATAGTATACATACTATGAGTACGTGTGTGTGTGTTTGATTATGGTGTAAAAAAAAAAAAAAAAATTAAACAGAAAGGGTATGTACGCACACGGTACTCATACATGTACTCAAAAACATACAGACTATATGCAAATACAGTATGTATGTGACATATACGCATGCATTTATAATTCTGTAATGTCATTTTTCAAGCCAATCCCATTTTGGTATCTGCATTAGTAACACGAAGTAATGGTTTGAGGTTCCTGATTTGCAGCTGCGTCAGAAATGTCGTTATACATGATGCATCAACCAATGCGATGGAACTGGACCCTGTTAATGGAAATGGCATTAGGATTCTCAAAATATACTCGATGACTCAGTTTTTAAGGCTTTCCTCTTAAATGCCGCTTAGAAAGACCAGCGACTATAGAGGTGGTATCAGAACCCACTGAGGTTGGCTTGTCGGGCAAGTCTGAATTCATATTTATATTTTAGTGCTGACTGAATATGACTACAGTAGACGGTAAGTTTCTCCAACCGATGGCAATCGTACACCCGATACTCCTAAGCTTTGGAAACAAAACCCAAAAGTTCTTGCACTGGTTAATGTACATAAAGCTGTAATTCGCTGATAATTAGTTGGAGACAAACATGACACTGCCTACTATGTCCTATTTCCTTCAGTTTTTATTCTGGCTTCCTTCGGAGATAGTTTCTTTAAGATTTCTTCTATTCCTTTCTATTCCCTAGAGAGGTAATTTAGAGGGACTTCTCGAAGGATTTAATGTTGGGAGAATATGACATAAAATAGGCAGTAAATTGCAGATTCTTAAAAATATGCACATATTCTTATACACACATTCATACTTATCTATCTACTTATGTATCTACATACATGTTATTTATTGGAAGCTATATAAATATATATATATGTATATATATGTATTTATACATACATGAATATATGAATATATACATGCACACACCTACATATATATATATATATATATATATATATATATATATATATATATATATATATATATACATATATGTGTGTGTGTCTCTGTGTGTCTGTGCTTATATGTGAATTTGTTGTTATAAGCAATTCAGCCTGTCATTTGATGGATTAATCTGCCGTGGTATTGATCATATGAAATAATGGCATTTTTACAGTGGCGTTTCTTAGGTGGATATAATTCTTATTAATTATATTATCCCGCTGACTGATCTCGAGAAACATATGCAAGCTGTATCAGGTAAATTATTAATAATGATGACTGCGGGATGCTGCTACTAATCAGCATAAATATTTCCTGAATGTTGCAACAACTGTTTTAGGTAATAATCTTTATTTATCTATGTATTAGAATACAAATGTAACATAAAAAGGGGGATTTGCTATGAGACATTTTAAATAATGTATAATGTGATGTGCTATGACGTTTCTTAGAATGTAGAGAATCAGCAATTTAACTTCCCTGGAGACAGAGTGTTCGAGTGACAGCTTAGGAATGGTGACATGTCTTTTTTGAGGTGGTTTGATCAAGAGTGCTGTCTTTGCAAATCAGTGCCTCGTCCTGTCGTAATGAGAGCTTGATGTAGAGGTGACTTTGAAACTGGTCTTATGCAGTTTGTGGGTGTGGACAATGTGTGGGTTCGTACGTATGTGTGCGCTTTTCCCCATACATATGAGAGTGTTGTATTGCAATGAAGGGAAGACTATTACAGAGAGAAGGCAGAGCCAGGATGGCTCCTGCCAAAGTGTTTGTTGATTAGTGACAGTGCAACTGTGCTGAAATGGGTGAGTGTTATTATATCTATTGTGACCAAAGTGTGGTTGGATTGTATTTAAATATTTATATCAGAGATGTTCTGTTTATATGATCTTTTGATTATGCTCTTGTGCTTACCAGAGTGTTCTCCTGTCTTCTAACAGGCGTTTCTGGAAGAGGGGAAATGTTTCGCGAGAAGAGTGGGGATTGTTCATTGGAGAAATGGTGTACTGACTTAATTACTATGTTGACTGTGCCTATCTGTTATGGCTAAACTAATGTTGGTAGATTAATTACCGAGGGTTATCCGAGTTATTTGGACTTTGAGTTAACATTTCATTTAATCATTCTGTTAAATATCTGAGTTATTCAGTTAATACTTTGCTTTTAAATAAATGCATATTTTTGTAATTCACGACTCTGATTTGATGACGTAGATAATGGAGGGGAAGTATATCGAGATAGAGAGGGAAAGATAGAGAGAGAGAGAGAAATAGAGAGAGAGTGCTATTGGGAATCAAGAGAGAGAGAGAGAGTGTTGTTGCCAGTATTGAGAGAGAGAGAGAGAGACAGAGAGAGAGAGACGGACGAGAGAGAGAGAGAGAGAGAGAGAGAGAGGGAGGGAGAATGTGTAGCCAATTACCAGTTGTCTGCCGCTCTGGCCTATCGCTACCAAAATGATAACGAGATTGACGATCTCGTTATTACAAAATCAAACATAATACTGAATGTTTTGCACAAATTCATTCAGGAATAATGGTAAAATTGGCCCTGTTCTTCATTTCCTGAAGAATACATGAAGAGTCCAAGTATTTTTGTGATCCGAAAGGTATACGGTTAGCGGTAAATGAAATCATGTTAAAATACCTTAACACATACAGTCATACAAACCACACCTACACTCAAACATAAACACACACACACACACACACACACACACACACACACATATATATATATATATATATATATATATATATATATATAGATACTATATATATATATATATATATATATATATATATATATATATATATATTTTATAATAGACTAGTCTGTAGAGGGAGACGAGTTTCACTGCTTAGTAATTCAAATGCAGTTAGGTGATGAAGAAAGTGAATCCGTAATTCACAGGGATGATGAGCAGGAGGGACTGATGATATACAGAGCTCTAGAAATTTTGGTCTAAAAGAGGTTGATAGACGAGAGAACGTATTTTTCTGAAGAAGATTGCGCGTAAATATCTTCCGGGAATAAAAAATGACAAGAAAAAAATCTTGTCAGGTGATCCGTTACTGCGGAGTAGAGGAAGGAGCTGTGAGGAGAGAGGTTGTTGTAAGTGTATATGATTATTTTCAGACTGAGCCAGTGAAAGTGAGAGTCCACTTACAGAGGAAAGACTAAAAATCTGTGCGGAATTCAGATTAGAACAAGCGGTTTGGATACAAAGAAGTGAAAATAACATTTCAAGGAGATAGGTGAAACTTGGATTAAGTTAAAAAAAGTGAAATTGTAATGAGTTTTCGAAGTATATACAAAATGTAAGGATGGGGACAATGAACCAGGAAGGGGTGATTGCAAGCAGAGGCACCTAGACAAAAATCAATGGAAAAAGTGTTTCACTGGTGAAATTGGATGTTCAGTGAATAAAAAGAAAATAACTGGAGATAAATGAGCAGTAGTAAAGGAAATTATGAGAGTATATGCAAGAGAATGTTAAATGAAAAATAAGAGTGGAAGGGTGGGATATGAGAACATAAATGTAAAACTGAGTATGTACTTCAAAGTAGTACATCCAGGCAGGAAGGTTAGTTACCGCATATATCTCAAAATACAACGCGTAAATAACAACAAGATTTCTGAAGGAAACACATTGTAGACGGAAAGGCATTAATATGACTTTGAGTCAATGGAAATAATGATTGAGGATGTAAGAAGGGCATTTAAAAGATTAAAAGATGGATTGCCTAAAGCTGATTAGGATTGCAAGAGAGATCCCGTGATATGGATGTGATGGTGCGATTAAACGGTTGGGCACGGTTTGTAGGGCATATCGGTGTTAGGGCAAAGTTTAAAGTTCAGTAAAAAGAAATGGGAGGAACAGCATTCGTTCCTTTTTATATCAGGAATGACAAATGGAAGGGATAATAGAACATTGTGGGTTTAACAAGAAAGAGTATATCAAGTATTTGTTATGTAGCAGTTGCTTAAGATTCGAGAGTATAGAATAGATATGTAAAGTGTTTTACAGACCTAGCAAAATTGGATGATTAGAAACTGACAGACGTGATATGATATGGAGTGTAGGTAATGATCAATTGGGATGTTATGAAGTAGGTGTAAAACCGGGATCTAAAATTTTTTTTTGATCTTTGATAACTCATTCGCACTTTTTTGAGAGAAGTCAGGTAAAGGAGGGATATAGGAGCAAATATGTGAAAAAAAATAGAAAAAAAACAATGGATTGCAAATCATACGTGGAATAGTTAAAGTTTGCAGATCAGATAGTGCTAATTTGTCAGATATAAAGATAAGTGAAAGTTTGAGGTATCTGTAGGAATAGAAACTTCAAGAAATTTAAGGAGGGAAAGGTTATGATGTTGAATCGATGCGAGAAGATGGAGAGATTGATGTTTGCTAGGTAGAAAAGAAGCCATTGATCTAAAAAGTTACTATGAAGTAGAAGTGATAACTAACGGTAGGCAGAAGCGGTGAGTTACCGAATTGTTAAAGTCACTAATATGGACGATTGCTTCAAAAGCTTTGTAAGTAAAGAGCACAGTCGATAATTACAAAAGTGGGCATTTGAATGATTTGTTAAGCCATCTTTCCTTCGTGTCAGGATACTGGACATGATTAAGAGTAAAGAGGTTAAAGTAGCTATTATGAATTAATTGTGTATTACATGTAGAGTAAGAAGGGTGCAATAAGAAGGTAGCATGATTTGTCAAAACTTTCAGCTTAGAGGAAAAGACGACCAGGGAATTTTGGGATTGTTCGGTCATTGAGGGCGAGTGGATGGTTACAGTACGGCCAAGCTTGTTTAATTCAGAGGTTTTGAGAGGAATGAAGAAGGAAAGTCTTTAATTCAGAAGTTTTGAGAGGAATGAAGAGGGGAAGTCTTTATAATTCAGAAGTTTTGAGAGGAATGAAGGGGGAAAGTCTTTAATTCAGAAGTTTTTGAGAGGGAAAGTCCGAAAAAGTGATGGTTCGAGTAGTTTTAAGATAGGCGCATTTTATACAGTGAAAACATATTTAAGGTAATTTTTGTCATTAACGCACATTCAAAAATTATATCTAAATAGTCATAATTACTTTGTCATACATTAATAACTAGAAATTCTAGGTCGCCTAAGCTGCCATGTCAGTATACATAATCACACGAGGAAAGATATTATCTATTAGTTTTAGAATTGTTATTCGAGTCTGTTTCCTTTTTAACCTCGTTGAGCTGCATCTGAAACAAAAGTTCTGCTATGATTCCTTTTGCCATCAGTTTTCTCCCAGGAAATTTGTTACATCCTAACTCTGCACACTCTATACCAGGGATTCCCAACATTTTTGTTCTTCTGTACCCCTTGGGCATTTTTATAGATTTCTGTGTACCCCTAAAAATAGAGGATAAAAAAGAAAAACAATGAAATTGATATTGTGATGATATAATCTTTTAATGAAATATGCTTGTGTAGACTGCATAAGAATGTTAATGGTAATAACGTCAATATACTGAATAGGTAATTTACGAAATATTTTGCTGCATCAAACATAATTTTTTATGATTACCCGTAACATCAATAAACTAAGCCCACGAGCCTAACTTAATTCATAATTTTAAGTATTATGCTGCAACACATCCTTTCAAGCTCCGTACAGGTTACAGATTACAGCTGTGGGAAGTTCCATAATAGCGAGAAACATACAGTATTCACCTACTCTAGATGTAACTTCAGTAAAAACCTTTGCTCACTCAAATGAGGATATGCAGATTACATGATACATTGAGCATTGCTGGATATTCTCTCAGATCCAATGTACCCCCTGAAGAGTACAAATGCACCTCTGGGGGTGCATGCAGCACGGGTCTGGAACCCCTGCTGTAGACACTGTTAATGATTCTCTGCACATGCCTTCAGCCCTTAGTTGCATTACTCTCCTCGTTTCACTTTTTATCCGTCTCCCTGGTCACTCCTGTTTAGCCATCCAACTTCTTCCATTTTACCGGATTTAATTTTTGGCTCCCTTGAAAGAAAAACCGAATCCATTTGTAATTATGCTGTTTTTTTATTATATTATTTGATGTTAGACTTTTGCCTATCAATGATAATGTAGACACCGTCCTCAGGATTGAATAAATGCCGGTTTTCATAGTCAGCCTGTACGGTAATCCTATTCCCAAATCCTTTCAACTCTGAATTGTTACCACCAATGATTATTCTAACTAGTGTAAATCAACTCCTAAACGAGGCGTTCTTTGAAATTACCGTTGAAACTTTGTACCCTCTATCATAGAATTACTATAAGAGATTACTCTGCATGGCACGACTGTCCAAGAAATAAAAGCAGGAAATATACGACTTCCATTCTTCTAAGACGAACAGCTTCGCTCATCCCTGAATATAAACCGTTGCCAAAGGAGGAAAAAATAAAAATAAAAAATGAAAAATAAAAGAGCCATGTGGGCAAAGCATCAAAGGTATAAATCACAAAGCCTGACTGAACACATCCTGTAAGTCTGCGCTGAGGCCGACTACCATTAACACAGGAGGCGAGGACCAAAGGAGGCAAGTAATGCGTTTCCATTGTGCTTGTTTTGACGTAGATACAAGGGCAGGAAGAAGGGCGCGCCTCCACCTCGCTCTCTGGGCTAGACAAGCAGACGCCAGGCAAAAACTTGCGAGAGCAACCAGGATAGACAGACAGGTCTGGCGTGAACTGTATTTGCATCTGAAACCCCAGTTAATGACACCCATAAGCCTTCCATGTCTACTTCTTGCCTGTGGATAAACTTTTATATTACTGATACTAGAACTAGATAGTATACAGGGGGTGGGTAGACAGGCTGACACGTATGAAAGTTTTTTTTTTTTTTTTTTTCCGAAGTCGCAACGCAAATCAAGAGGAGGAAAAACCACTGGTCTTGTTACATCGTAGATGCTGAATGAGCAACGCTAAGTATTTTTGAGCGAATCTAATATTTACCGCATCACTTTCGGTAAAAGCGGCTTTTGCCAAAGCCACCAAAGGGAATTGGATATCCATCTTCAGCAATACTGCAATCTCACAAGTTTCCTCGCCGGAAAAATATAGGAAAACGTAGAAATAAAAGCAACGACTTTTTCTTACCACACTGATTTTCATTGTTGAACTGTGCATTTGGAAGCAGTCGTGAACCGGTTTCACTAATAAGCGTACGAGTCCGGTGACAGCTATATATAAAAACATACATACATATATATATATATATATATATATATATATATATATATATATATGTATGTATGTATGTATGTATGTATGTATGTATGTATGTATACACACATCGTATCTGAGTAGATTATCTGTGCTGAGACTTAGTTAAAGGCAATATCAACATTGCTTATTTTTAATGACATTTACTCCGTACAGTGGACTTGGAAAAGAGCAAATTGTAAACGCATAAAACCATGACAGACTTTTCTTCAATGATTAATCTCCATTTTAAAGAATCATGTCCTGGCTGGTCTTGCGGAAATTACCATTACTGTAATATTATACAACAACGCACTGTGCTGTCATTGTTTAATAACTAATGATGATTATTAACACCTGGTGAAATATTCAATGTGTGATGTATCGTCTGTCAAAAAGGTCAAATGGAGGAGTATCTCAGGTCCCCCTACAGAAGAAATAATGTTGTAGCGAATACTGCTTATTTAAACAATTTCTATCATTAAGATCACAGAACTTACTATTGATTTCATAAATGTACTATTCAACTGTCGCATCTGTCAATTTATAAAAGAAAAACATGATCAGATATGAAAGCTTTGACGTCGCCAGTTCTTCTGAATTATTATCATTAATTGCTATAGTCTGTCACTGCAAATAAACTCTTGTTATGGTGACAGTATATGACCATTTTCCTACGGTATAAAGCGTACAGCTTATCCCAAAATGTCTTGTATAATTGAATTCATCTCATTCTCTCTCTCTCTCTCTCTCTCTCTCTCTCTCTCTCTCTCTCTCTCTCTCTCTCTCTCTCTCCCCAGCCCACTCTTTCTCATTTTTTGATGTCTTTTTGCCATTCTTTGCGTGCGGTTCATTAGCCCTTACGTGACCTGCATCTCATGATGAAGAATCCTTTACTTTTGATTTTGTTTCATCTAGGAATTTGTGCATAATGTTGCCTCTGTCAGCTTTTAAAATACTATGTATAGTATTTTAAATCTAACATACTTTATTATTATTTCGATAGAAATCTAATGTAAAAATATCTGTCTGTCTCTCTCAAAGACCTGTGTGACTAGTTCACCCATCCTGTGCATTATGTTCTTTACCCACCTTGAACTTTGTTCAACAGATGTTATGTAACTCATCCTCTTTCCTCGCGATAATAACTGTGTTCTGAAGAACATTGATCAAATTATATTACTCAGCTTTCTGACCTCACAAGAAAGACTCAGATTCTGTCAGTTTGTGGTCTGAAATTATACAGAATCATAGATACCTGTTAATGTTACGGTTTCTTAGGCTGTTCTCAATTGTGCATTCAGATGGACATACAGTATTGTACATAATACACATGTATATATATATATATATATATATATATATATATATATATATATATATATGTGTGTGTGTGTGTGTGTGTGTGTGTGTGCGTGTGTGTGTGTGTGTGTGTGTAAAGTCCATGTGTGACATGACCCCTCATTATTGGCTGATTGATTGATTCACGAAATTTGGGCCGTCAAGTCTTGAGCTAGAACACTCAGCCATTCAGCTCTTAAGACAGTGAAAAAGAGGGAGTTGAAGTGGCTGGACAGTAAGAAGAAAATATCCAGCACAGGTGCACTAAGGAGTAACAACGAAATTAAGGGAAGGAAAGTGAATGTACATAGTCATGGAACGAGGGACCGCTGCAAACACCCTTTAGTAAAGCCTACAGTACACCACATGAGTGGCACTGCCGGCATTACCGCACTGCTGGTGTTACATCTACAAGCTTGTTTAACATTGCTGAGTGAAGCTCTACTGTCAGTGACGGTATTTGGTCTACTTCCATTACTTGAGCATGCACCTGTAAGGAAACGGGTAGAAATACGTATACGAACAAGCCATCTGTGCAATACTGTGTGGGAAGCGTAAGGATGATATGCAACTATTTTAAACAGGACAGCCTCTTCAAATCTTAATTTTTTTTACCGCGAAAGTTTCTTACTTCTTGGAGAGTCGTCTAGAGACTCGTGAACAGATTATCAATAAGCCTTAGTAAAAAATAAAAAAATTAGATTTCGAGATATTAGTAAAAACTAATCTTTTTTTATAAACATTATGTTGAGTGTCCTAAGTCAACAATGAAATAAAAGGAAGGACAGAAGGAATAATGTTGAACCTCGTACTTGACCCAATATTTACATTATGTCCCTGAAGTTGCAGTTGCTGTAATGACCTTGAAAATCACCCTTGTGGCGGAAATATTGAAACGGTGCTCTAAGTTCTGCATAAATAATCCTGGTACTCTAATATCAAACTGATAATATATATATTATATATCTATTATAATATATATATAATCTAATATTATATATATACTATATATATATAAATCGAGATACAAAATGTCCTTTAATATCTAATTCGCTCTACCTCGGAATTAATATATTTTCATATATGTATATATGTTTAACCTTCTTGATGTATGTATATGAATCACGGTAATGTGATATGACCTTATATATCACTATAATATAATCATATATACTATAAATATATATATATATATATATCATATCATATATATTATATATATATATAGAGAGAGAGAGAGAGAGAGAGAAGAAGAGAGAGAGAGAGAGAGAGAGAGAGAGAGAGACTAATGGACGAATGGCATTAAACGAACGGCACAATCAATGTACCTGCGTAAGAGCGATTAGTTTGTCTTCTACATATTTAAGAGGCAAAGGATTTTTCTATGACGTAATATCGATTATTTTATGAGGGAAGTAATTGGCATGTTATCGATATTTGTGACTGGAGTGACTTCATGCGTATTACCTTATGAGTCAGGTACAAATAATATTGCAGGAGTTATTGGTAGAGTATACAATTTTTTGATAGTTTTAAAGTTTACTCCTATTCTGGAGAGGATTAATGTTACTGAAGACCATCCTCCGCCCACTGTTTCTTTGCGCGTGGGAAAATTTATTGATTTTCGATGAAAACTCTTCAGTGAACTGTCCAACGCTAAAGATAACGACTTACGTGCGCTTTGAAAAGTCAAACATCAATGTTAATGATAAATGATTTAAAATAACTTAAAATGCAGGTGCTAAGAGAAATACTAATCCAAGTTATATTAGGCCCAGATGACGGGGAAAAAATTAACTTACGAAGCAATAACAAATGTAATGGAAAATAAAACCTGAATCTCAAATAATTGAAGTAACAATAAGAAGATTCGAATAATAAAGTCAAGATAGATTTCTAATCCATATAAAAAAAAACTTTATAGCTTATGATCAGCCAAGCTTTACAAATGTTTCGAAAATATATGTTTTAAAATAAATAGTTTGGTTTAGCAAAGCAAATGTTTTCACATACCTCAGAGGAATAAGCGTTGTGCTTCTAAAAATGAAAGATGATATGAGAAGTCAACGGGAGGCAACGGCATGAAGCCTTCCAAGAAAAGCGGTGAGTAGTCACAGCCGTAAAGCAAATAGATAGGGAGGAGAATCAATGATTTCAGGAAAGGTAGGCGACTCTTGCTAAGTGCTTCTGATAACTTCCAGGTGTAAAATTTTCGCTTGAACTGGACGATATTTCTTTTATGTACTAGCACAATCGTTACCAGTGGATATGCATCAGCTAAGCGACAAGAGCTCTTAAAAATCCATTTACATATGACAAGTACTTCAAACATAGTCGTAAAAAGTCCGTAAAAGTAATGCTCGGTTTTCTAGAAGGAGAGCATTTTTTTTTTAAAGAGAGACAGTTTGACGTATCAAATCTGAAAACCTCAGCCGCAGGCATAAATATTCTAAAAGAAACTACGACTGAATTCAACCTGGAATAAAACTAAATTCTTATAAAAGATACAATTAATCTACAGGCCCAAATGTTAAACCATATGGCTATTTTGCTAAATCCACTACATAAAATTTCTGGTATTGTTACAGATGTCTCATATAATTTCATTCAGTTTGAAGATGAAAATATATCAAATTTGGGTTTCTTCATCTTTTTTCTTCTTAATAAATAGAACTAAATGAAAGCCTGTTCGTCAGATCTCTTTTATACGCCTACCTCCTTCATAGATTATCTTTCTGTTTGCGACAAGGTAACCTTATTATCTATTTCATTTCTATGTATATATGCTATTTGGCTGATGTTCTGTTTCTTTCAGGAACCTTATCATACCTGCAAGGCCACTGTTCGCCTCATTTACTCCCTGGCAGTCTGTCATCTTTGAAAAGCACTGCTTAGTATCTGTTTCCTTCGCTGTCAAACTTTTAAATTTTCTTTGTGGTTTTGGTGTCCCCGACGCTTATGCGTTTCTATCCTTAAAATAGAGCGTGACTGTCCATTCTGTTTTTTTTTTTTTTTTTTTTTTTTTTTTTTGTTTTTTTTTTTTTTTTTACCTTCTCCGATCGACTTTTGTACTAATCAAAAATTCAGCGTCTCAGTGGCGTGGTTGGTATGGTGTTTGCTTTCCACCTCGGTGGTCGCGGGTTCGAATCTAGGCCATTCCATTGAGGAGTGAGAGATGTGTATTTCTGGTGATAGAAGTTCACTCTCGACGTGGTTCGGAAGTCACGTAAAGCCGTTGCTCCCGTTGCTGAATAACCACTGGTTCCATGCAACGTAAAAGCACCATACAAACAAACAAACAAATAAAAAAAAATTCAGTTTTGTTGATGAGAATTCATTCAAAAGGCTTAAACATAGAGTGTTTTAGGCTCAAGAAATTAAACTAGAGTTCCTGGAAGCTTCATGAAAAATAGGAGAAAAGCAAATCAAATAGTTTCATCAGTCAGATATATACGCCAAACGCATTTACATGCTCTTTCCTTCTCTCTCTTTGCTACTATTCTATTCAAAGAGGCACAAGACAGGTGCAAAACTTTTCAGTTTTCACTTACGGCAAGTTTATAAACAATTTTCAGAATGGTTCTCAGGGAAAATAATTCGCGTGTGGATTCATTGTATGTTATCATAGTTCAATATGTCTGAATTTCCCAGTCAATTTGACAATCTGTTTTCTTTGGGGTTCTTTCTCAGTTCTGTTTGGAAACTTCCTTTATACTTTCTCTGTTAATCTTTGTAAATGTTAGGAATTCTCCAGTACTTCATTGTTTATAGAACAACTTGTATACTTTGTGTCTCTCAATTATTGTATATACTATCCCATCCCAACTCGCGTTGGTAAAATAACTGATATTGCCTTTCTATACGGACTCAGTACTCTTAGGTACATATGGTTGTTCTTTCTCTTCAGTACTGCTTGTTTTTCTTGATCTTATTTGCTGTCAACCTATGTGATTCACTTTAAAGGTTCAGTTCTCTCGTAACACAAAGATTGATTTCAATCAGGCTGAGTTCTCTTTTCTCATTTAGTAGAATGGCAGTCTCGCTCTTTTTTTCTCCTAAGAGAATGAGTGAGTTTTTTCTGCTTTCATTTTGAGGTTTTCATTCCATAACTGAGGTGATTTTCCGGTTTTATTTCTCTAATCTACCGACTTAAACTTTCTTTTCTCTGGCGAAAATCGTCTCTTCCAGGACTAATTTCATCTAAAAGGATATTCTTTATCTTTAACTTCTACCTGTCTATAAGTAGAAGGCCTTTATATCTTTAATCAGATGTAACACTTTCAAATTAAGAGAACCATTTTGTTTTTCAGTTTCTGGTTCTTTAGGTACACAAATGAATTTCTTCTTTACATTCTCAGTCCTTTTAGCCAAATAATCTCTCTTCTCCATAACTGATCTTCTCATTTCTGACCTAGTTATAAAGCTTAGGAAAAATTGGACTTCTTCATTTAGGTAAGAGCCGTATTATCAAAATATAATCTTATTAGCCTCATGTTTTTCCGACGGCGAAATTTCTCTTTCTCTCCAGTGTGCGACGTCGTAGAATAAATGAAAAAAAAAAAGACATGTGATTTCCCAACTGGAACTTGGTCGGGAAATGTTGAAGGTTATCAAGCATAATAGAGGTAGCGCATTGTGATCAGTCGCCTTGACGTTTTTACGTTGCAAGACAGGACAGCAACTTTGCTATGCATTGTGTTGATAAAAACAAGGATTCAATTTGTTACAACAGGTATATATTTAATGAATCCCAAGTTCCCTCCGGGTTTTTTTCTAACAATTGCAGAGGTTCTGAAGTCCAAGTAAAAAAAAAAAAAAGGTGAGAATCATAATAAAAACGCCTTATCTAATGCTCTTGAGTTGCTCCGTCGAGAGGCTTAGATAAGGTTAATAGACCTGAATCATAAACAAACATCAAGAATATAATATATCTTACAAATCTACATGTTCGAAGTTGCTATAACTATTATACACTCAGAACCAAAACTAGTCATAAAAGATAGCGGTAAATCCATAAAGACTACTGCAGTTGAACAAATTGAGCAATTGCAAAAGAACAGGCACTTGTGATAATGTTTCGTTAAAGAATAAAGATTTTTTATTTCCTGCAAATATCAAACCACATGATTTGCTGTATTTCTGAAACCTCTTATTTTTGTAAGTTTCAAGCATTACTTCTACACTGATTTCCACCCTCAAGCATAATAAAACCTAATTTCGAACGGCAGCGTTGGAGGCCATACGTTTGCTAACATACTTCTCTGCGATTAAGTCGCTATCTTTAATCTCGTGAAAGGAGAAAAAGGAAAGCATTAATAATTGACTAAGAGTCCACGAGCCAAAACTCATTATTCTTTTTGCCCGAGTTAATGCACTTTTAAGTATTTTATATTATAGCAAAAGAGGACGTTTGCGCGCTACGAACATGAATTGGTATTTTAGAATTGAAGTCGCAGTGCTGACATGCTAATGTTCCTGGGAATGGAAGAGAGCCGGTCAGAGCGAGACGATTGAATTTTGAGTGTACAGTTCCATGATTACTAATCACCACTAAATGGATTTTTACGAACGATTCTTCAGAAAAGAGAGAAAACAAATGTCAATTATCTTTTTAACTGAAGCGTCAAAGCACTTTTTAAGCAGGACACGGATCTGGCTTAATCACTGAGAGAATATTCAAGGGTGCATATGTGAGTTCAAGTACCGGAATATTTACATACACAGGTTCACGTGCTAAATTTTTTCGTTATCTGCCGACGAATAATTGTAACATAAAACATTCTTAATAGTTTATGCAAGAATTTCTAAAGTGTTTTCCAAGGGAAAACTGACGATATTGAGCTCTTCTTTTAACTCTGTTCAGTATTATGAATACATGCCATCAATACACCCATGTTTCAACGTAGGACGGAAACGTGATTACTATGAGATTCAGGGCCTCTGTAACACGGTTTTTTCGCAATAATGTTTTATCTATGCATTTCATAAATATAACGCTTATTCAGAATACACATTATACCTATACATAAATTTTGACTGTATTCTGCATTACGTAGGTTGAATAAATTTGGTACTTACAATGTAAAAGTGACTTTTTTTGAAGACGCACTCGTTACGTAACTTATGACAGCATTTCTTCCCTCTTTCTAGATGGATGATTGACTATACGTAACAAAGGCTATACCTCTGGCAACAATGACAAACAAATTTAAATACAAGTAAAGCAGCACACCTTTATGAACTCTGAACATCTCCACTGATAATTGTCATAATGAACGAACCAACAAAATATGTTAATAAGTACAAAAACACTTCGATTATTAGTCTAACTCCCAAAATAAGTTTCCTAAGAAATTACAGTCTGGTTTATAGGTCACAATCAGATTAACAAGATGTAGGGATTAGATGGTAATTTTAAAAAACATAGTAGACAAGCTTGATTTGATAACTGCTATATCCAATGTCATGCAATTTTTATTTATTGGCTATTTACCTATTTACTGAAAAAAAAATAGCCGGTACCGCATTTTGGATTTAAACCTTCACCAATAATTATCGTCAGAATGATAACATCATGAGGCTCCACCCACTTTGGCCTCGTTATAATTCAAGCTAACACTGAAGGCTATCATGGGCATTGTTGGATTAGAAAATTTAACTTATGGCTATAAAAACTCATTTCTCGAGTAGTTGTAAGAAGTACTAAATGATCCTCAAGGATCCCAGCAGTTGGCCTAAACGTTTAATTCATGTAGATTACTGCTATACTGTTGCGGCACTGCTGCTACAGTAGTATTACTACGCTAGCACAGATACCCCACCCATATCTATGTATCGTTCCGCCATTCATAAAGTCTTTGGGTTTCAGACCCGATGGAACAAGGTGAATGGGTTTCTGTCTAGTGGATGGGCGGCGCAACATTTCGTCAAAAGGTGTTTACTTTGCTTACGTAATGAATGTTTTTCGACTCTTGGCTCGTAATCATTGGCCATGGCGTCGGCTAGATAATTTTTACTCTATAAAAAGTAAAACTATCGGGCTTAGGTTATTGATAATGCTGACAAAATTTGTGTGTGGTTGTAAAATATACATATGTCAACTTTCAGCTACATGCGATGCTTTGACAAGGAGCAAAGTCCAAAAAACCGTGTTACAGAGGCCTTGAATCTCATAGTAGTTTACCCTGAGCTACTTAAAAATTAAGAAACCCACGGTAAGCGATGTGCTATTTACCGCTATCCATATGATATATATGATATATATATATATATATATCTATATATATCAATCAAGCTAACAAATGTCCTTTAATATCTAAATTCACTTAGGCCTGCTACCCCATGTTTCCAATATTTCTATTAATACTCCCAAATGATATATTTTCAAAAATATATGTACCGAAGGGGAATTTTTTAATTTTTAATTTGATAATAATTTCGTCCCCCATGGGATCGAACCACCGTCCAAGTGGACGGGGACGAAAAGCAGAACAGTCAGTGACGCTATCCAATCAGCTAACAGAGACGCTATAAGTTCATATCGATTCTGACCTTACAAATCACCTCGATCTGGATGCTTTCGTAATTGAGAATCGATATGGGAACACCCGTCTACCGATGTTGGTTCCAATTCGAGCGTTTCTGACACAGCACGTAGCCTTTTTGTTTTTTATGAATAATTAATCACATCGAACGTGAATCCATTTAGTATATCAACTCAAGCTACAAATGTCCTTTAATATCTAAATGGCACTGGTACCTCCCAAACATGCCATATAATTTTCATAATATGTACGAAGGGGAATATTGATAAAAATAACATTTCGTCACCATGGGACTCGAAGCCACCGTCCAAGTGGACGGGGACGAAATCAGAACAGTCAGTGACGCTATCCAATCAGCTAACAGAGACGCTATAAGTTCATATCGATTCTGACCTTACAAATCACCCTCGATCTGGATGCTTTCGTAATTAGAATCGATATGGAAACCCCGTCTACCATGTTGGCCAATTCGAGCGTTTGACAGCACGTAGCCTTTTGTTATGAATAATTATCACATCGAACCGTGATCCATTTATATATCAATTCAAGCTACAAATGTCCTTTAATATCTAAATTCACTTTACCTCCCAAATGATATATTTTCATATATGTACCGAAGGGGAATTTTTTAATTGATAATAATTTCGTCCCCCCACATGGGATCGAACCACCGTCCAAGTGGACGGGGACGAAATCAGAATCAGTCAGTGACGCTATCCAATCAGCTAACAGAGACGCTATAAGTTCATATCGATTCTGACCTTACAAATCACCTCGATCTGGATGCTTTCGTAATTAGAATCGATATGGAACCCCGTCTACCATGTTGGCCAATTCGAGCAGTTTGACAGCACGTAGCATTTTGTTATGAATAATTACACATCGAACCGTGATCCATTTATATATCAATTCAAGCTACAAATGTCCTTTAATATCTAAATTCACTTTACCTCCCAAATGATATATTTTCATATATGTACCGAAGGGGAATTTTTTAATTGATAATAATTTCGTCCCCCCATGGGATCGAACCACCGTCCAAGTGGACGGGGACGAAATCAGAACAGTCAGTGACGCTACTCAATCAGCTAACAGAGACGCTAAAGTTCATATCGATTCTGACCATTACAAATCACCCTCGATCTGGATGCTTTCGTAATTAGAATCGATATGGAACCCCCCCCGTCTACCATGTTGGCCATGGGGGGAGAAAACGAAATTATTATCAATTAAAAAATTCCCCTTCGGTACATATATGAAAATATATCATTTGGGAGGTAAAGTGAATTTAGATATTAAAGGACATTTGTAGCTTGAATTGATATATAAATGGATCACGGTTCGATGTGATAATTATTCATAACAAAAGGCTACGTGCTGTCAAACGCTCGAATTGGCCAACATGGTAGACGGGGTTCCATATCGATTCTAATTACGAAAGCATCCAGATCGAGGGTGATTTGTAAGGTCAGAATCGATATGAACTTATAGCGTCTCTGTTAGCTGATTGGATAGCGTCACTGACTGTTCTGATTTCGTCCCCGTCCACTTGGACGGTGGTTCGATCCCATGGGGGGACGAAATTATTATCAATTAAAAAAATTCCCTTCGGTACTATATGAAAATATATCATTTGGGAGGTAAAGTGAATTTAGATATTAAAGGACATTTGTAGCTTGAATTGATATATGGGTATCACGGTTCGATGTTGATAATTATTCATAACAAAAGGCTACGTGCTGTCAAACGCTCGAATTGGCCAACATGGTAGAACTGGGTTCCATATCGATTCTAATTACGAAAGCATCCAGATCGAGGGTGATTTGTAAGGTCAGAATCGATATGAACTTATAGCGTCTCTGTTAGCTGATTGGATAGCGTCACTGACTGTTCTGATTTCGTCCCCGTCCACTTGGACGGTGGTTCGATCCCATGGGGGGACGAAATTATTATCAATTAAAAAATTCCCCTTCGGTATATATGAAAATATATCATTTGGGAGGTAAAGTGAATTTTAGATATTAAAGGACATTTGTAGCTTGAATTGATATATAAATGGGATCACGGTTCGATGTGATAATTATTCATAACAAAAGGCTACGTGCTGTCAAACGCTCGAATTGGCCAACATGGTAGGACGGGGTTCCATATCGATTCTAATTACGAAAGCATCCAGATCGAGGGTGATTTGTAAGGTCAGAATCGATATGAACTTATAGCGTCTCTGTTAAGCTAGATTGGATAGCAGTCACTCGACTGTTCTATTTCAGGTCCCCGTCCACTTGGTTACGGTGGTGGTTCGATTCCCTATGGGGGGACGAAATTCATTATCCAATTAAAAAATTCCCCTTCCAGGTACATATTATGAAAAAATATATCATTTGGGAGGTAAAGTGAATTTAGATATTAAAGGACCATTTGTATCTTATGAAATTGATATATAAATGGATTCAAACGGTTCGATGTGATAAATTATTCCATATATTATTATATTATATATTATAATATATATTACTATATTATAATTAATATATATAATGTAATATATATATATTGTTAATATTTATATAATATATATCTATGTAATATAATATGTATACTATATATATATATTGTACTATTTAATATATGTAGTATATATTATATAGATATATATATAATATATTATATATATATATATTTTATAATTTACTATATAATTATATACATGATTCTATCTATCTATCTCTAATATATATATATCTATATATATATCTTATCTATATATAATCTATATATAATATATATATGTCTTAAAAGAAAAAGCAAGTGTGGCGGTGAATTGTTAGATCTCAGCTTTCTCCGCTTAGTGACAAGAGGGCTTAGCGACAGTCACCTGATTCCTCAAAGGATGCTGAATTGAAAGAACAGTCTGAATTAGTGACCATGCAATATAGGGCTGATGACCCTTTAGAGCTTGGGTGCGGCTCTCGGTTGATATGCCATTTCAAAGGCGTGACCAGATGTGTGTGTGTGTTTGTGCGTGTAATGTATGGGGCCAACAGCCCGCAAGGCCTTTTCCCCTAGAGAAAAGGTTACACTCTCGGTTTGTCGGTGTTAAGACATAGAACAATTTTGGAGAAGGTCTTGAGGACACACTGTAACTTAACAGACTTAGATAAAGTTACCCTTTGAAAAGAGAGAGAAGTGTACACATTTATTTAATGTTTCTTTACATGTTGGAAATATAAAAAATATGTCTCTTTATTTCAGATGGGTTCATGGGATTGTACAAGAGAATGGGTTCTCTAAAATTTAGACTTGACTCTTTAAATGTAAAAACCAATAGATTGTGAGTTTTAGGGGAAAAGTTTACTTAATCTAATTCGGGAGAGTAGAATGACAGTTTATGGTCTTTTAAGGGTCAGACTTAGTTCTTTAATTTTATGTTTTTTTTTGTTTTTTAATCACTTTGTTCCACATCATGTTTAGCTAGTTTGGGAAATAAAAAGTATATTTTTGTATCTACGAGGATTCATTAGCCCAGTTTACATCTTAGCTGGATTCCGTTTGCAGAGGGATAGTGAGCAACTAAAGGTAAGAGGGTTGCCTCTTGTTTTATTTTAATTTAAACTAGTGCTGTATGGTCGAATGTGCTCGGCAACACACACACACATATATATATATATATATATGTATATATAATATATTTTATTTAATTCTATTTATATATATCTATATTATATATAATATATATCTATATATATATATATATATGTGTGTGTGTGTGTGTGTGTGTGTGTGTGTGTGTATGTGTGTGTGCATATATATATATATATATATATTATATTTATATATATATAACTATTATATATATAATATACATATATTACATATATACATATCACTTATTATATTATGGGATACGTTAACACAAAATTATTATAGTTTAAAGCTTTTTAATTATCGGGGGTAGTGGATGCAAAACATTCCAAAACAGGGAAACTTTAGCGTTTAGGAATCATATTAAATTATTATAATAACAAATAAAAAATAACGCCCTATGGAAGTTTAGATATCTAGCACGGTACTGAACTTCCAAAAAGTGGAATATGTTTACTCTATAGTATCTTTGATATAGACGTATACTTGTCATCACTCTTAGCACTGAAAAAACTGATTGTAAAATTATCTTCTTGATGGTATTGTTTCTCCTAATGGTGAAAATAACCATCTGAAATGAGGCTCATGCTACGAAAGAAAGGTGGCACCTAAAAATAACTGTAAAGATAGGAGCTAAAGCATAAAATGAATAGCTTAGCTTAGAAGAATACACAACAAGATTCATTAAGGCAAACGAGGATTCATGTGCATTTTACAACAATTAATGGTTTTCACTTGATATGGCACATATTCCAGGTCCCATTATTTGTTGCATTTTTGATCGCAGGATATCCACGTATGATTCGTGTTTCTCGACTTGCACCAATACTCGAAGGGGGAGCTGTGGCTTTATGGACTCCAAGCTTGCTTGCTATGCTCTGTCTTCCATTTGCTCGACATCTTTAATCTATAAAAATGATAAAAAATGAGAAAAAGGCAAAATATAATCATTCATTCGTATCTTCAAAGTAACGGCAAGCGACGAACCAAACTTCATTTATTATTCTCTTTGGCAGAGAAAACGCACTTTGAAGTGTTCTTTAATTTCTTTCGATGCAGAATATCCTTCCACAGAGAATGTCAATTTATTCTGTAGTTCACTATTCGGCGATATAATAATTATGTACTGTCGTATCTACGAAGAGAGAGAGAGAGAGAGAGAAGAGAGAGAGAGAAGAGAGAAAAAGTACTTACAGTTCGCCTTCACTGACCTTTTGAGCAAATCAGTGAAGAAATAATCTGTAAGAAGACTGAGAAGCGGTATTCGATTATGCTTCGAAGATCAGCTGAAATCATGCCATCTGTTATACAAGAGGCATCACTATTAGTTAATAATTGCAATGCATATAAAATTATCTAAAAGTTTGGGACAAAACAGAGTTTCTTTTATGATTTTTGCACAAAGCCATTATAAATGTCAATTATTGACAAACCTGAGTCAGAACTTTCTCTGACATTCAAACTAACTCCTGGAAGAGATTTCAGATTCAAGAGAGATTTAGTTTCAAATGACTAACGAATATTCCTGGATCAGAATGATGATTCAGAGTGATACATATTTTAATCTCTGCTCTAAGTGGTAGGGGTACTTGTGTGACATCAATACATGTCAACGTGACTTGCTATCAGACTTTGACATTTTACACACACACACACACACACACACACACACACACACACACACACATATATATATATATACATACGTATATAATATAATAATATATATATATGTGTGTGTGTGTGTGTGTGTGTGTGTGTGTGTGCGTGTGTGTGTGTTTGTAGTTATGATAACAAAAAGGCCCTCTTAACTTCGAATTCTTCGCTCTCCAAAAAAAGCTCTAAGAATTCAAGAAGTTAAGAGGGCATTGTAGCTATTACAGTTACATATCTATCTGGTAAAAGTGACCAGTAGATTTCTACACACACACACACACACACACACATATATATATGTATATATATATATATATATATATATATATATATTATATATATATATATGTGTGTGTGTGTGTGTGTGTGTGTGTTTGTATGTATCTGCTGTGTGTGTTCTGTGCGAGTTTGTGTGTGTGCATATGTATCTTCTCTCTTCCCGAATTCTGTATTAGATTCCCATTGCAGAGAATCACTACTTAATATATTTTAGAATTTTTACTGATTTTTAGCATTTAAAGCAGAATAGACGGATGCTTCCTATTACGAGAATTGATTGCTTTATTTAAACTATATATATTCGGCTGGTTCTTTAACTGTTTTATACTAGTTTATGACTTCGTATCTCTTTTTTACATCCACTTATGTAACGTGGAGCAACTAAGAAATATATGAACGGCATATTTCCTATATCGTTGGCTCGTACAAGGTTTGTTACTGACGCTACATTTACCCCTGCTTTTACGTAGTTTATCTAACTGACTGTTATGCGGATTCAAAAATGGCGACAGTAACCTCTTAATTTCTCACACGCATCACTCAACCATAACGGTAGTGCATATACACGTGGTATCGAATATCCTTATCAAAGTTAGGTTTCCACAATACGTCCCTAAAAAGATGAGGGCATCGGAAAGTGGATTGGCCGCAATTGCAGCCATTACAAATAATTATATACCATATTAATGTTGACTAGGTATGGTTTGTTTGTTTATGCAACGCCCAGACTATGATACTTTTGTACTACCAATTTTTTACCATAGACTCCCCTCCACCCCGAGAAAGGTTTTAGCCAATGTCAGAACTTTGAGGGGCCGTTTCTAAAAGGGGTCGAACCCATCCTTTTTATACCCACCCTTTTTTTTTTTTTTTTTTACAGCTTTTGGAGTTAAAGCTAGGGCTACCAAATATCTATCATAGACTTTTCTCCCCATTTTTTACAACTTTTTTATATATATATATATACATATATATATATATATATATATATATATATATATATATATATATATATATATGTGTGTGTGTGTGTGTGTGTGTCTGCAAGAAATATGGAGATGTTTGAGTGAGAATATGGTGCCGGAAAAATATGTCAGAATTATTCAGATGTATAGGAATGTGTATACTAGAGCGAGAAGCAGTGTTAGAGAGACGATGGATTTGAGATAGGAGTTGGATTACAATTGGAGTCAGCACTTAGCCCATTCATCTTCAACATCATGATGGATGTAATGACCAGGGATGTTAGAGAAGCAGTGCCATGGTGCATATTATAGGCGGATGACATTGTGTAGTGTTCAGAGGGGAAGGAGGAGTTGAAGGGGAGGTTGGAGAGGTGGAGAGCAGCACTTGAGGAGAGAGGAAAGAGAATAAGCAGATAAAAAACCGAATATATGTATTCCAGTATTACTGAAAATGGTGGAATTAGCATAAGACTGGGTGGGGAAGAAATAAAGAGAGTGCTGAAGTTCAAGTACTTAGGGTCCGTATTAGAGGATAGTAGAAGGATGGACCAAGAGGTGAGACATCGAATTCAGACAGGATGGAATAACTGGAGGTCTGCATCAGGGGTCCTCTGTGACAAGAAGGTCCCTCTGAAATTGAGAGGAAAGTTTCATAGGACGGTGGTCAGACCAGCAATGTTATATGGAACAGAAACAGCAAGTATGAGGAAAACAAAGGAGAGGAAGATGGATGTAGCAGATGGATGTCGGGAGTAACAAAGGAAGATAGGATTAGAAATAAGCATATAAGAGGATTGACAAAGGTTGTTGAAATATCAAAGAAAATACAGGAGGGAAGGCTTAGATAGTATGGACACCCGTTACGAAGAGAGGAACATCATGTTGGAAGACATACGATGAGAATGGAAGAAGGGAAGACCAAGAAAGAGATGGCGTGATTGTGTAGGGGAAGATATGGTATTAAAAGGTATTAACGAGAACAATGCTCAGGACAAATCTATGGAGACGACTCATTCACAACGGCGACCCCATATAAAAATGGGTTAAAGCTGGGAAGAAGATATACATCTATATATGTAATATATATATATATATATATATATTTATATATATACATATATATATATATATATAATATATATATATATATATATATATATATATATATATATACATTAAGATATATGCCACAAAGTACGTTTTTTTTTTTTTTGAACGTCAAAACGGTCTCGCGGATACTCCGTTGTTTATTTTTCTTTCGTGGCATATATCTTTATTTATATATAACATATGTGGCTTTTTAATTTCTGTCCATTGCGCACGCTAAGTTTACTTTTTTGGTGTATATAAAGCAGTTGGTCTCAACCTCGGGTTCGTCAATAATTTCCAAGGGAGGCGCGAGGCCTAAAGGGAAATAAAAAATGTCTAATTACCTTCGTTATTCTCTTCACAAAAGTGAGGAACTAATAATCAGAAGCCATAAAAAAAGCAAAAGTATCGCATATAACGTTAGTTTCCTATTGTAATTATTTACCTCCCTTGAAACCCATTCTCTTTCTCTCTTCTTAATTTCCCTTTAAATCTGGGAGGGAATTTTACTCACATGGAAAGGGGGCGGGGGTGGGGGGGGGGGGCGTGGAGGGTAGGACCAACTCTTTGAGGAGCGTGGAAATAAAAAGGTTAAGAAACCACTGCACCAAGTATTGAAAAACTAGTCTATTACGGAAATCACAATGAAAAAATACTGTTTAGAAATCCCTGTTCGTGATTTGCAATTGTCATCGTTTTCCATTTAAAAATATATTCAGCTGCAAAAGAAACGACAGCAAGGAGTCATCGATAAATAATCAACGAATGCATTGAAAATGGCCTACAAAATTAATCAACTCAACTTTTGATGTCCATTGCTAGGTTTGTTTTTCTTTAACAGACTTGCTTTCTCTTTCTTGGAGATCGTCTGTAGAAGATATTGGAGCTGTGTTGAAAGTAGAGTATAACATGGTTGAAATAGGTAAAATTTTATCGAAAGTTTTATCTGGAGATAAATTAGTGCCGGAACCTATATAATGACGGCTAGCAGTCTTACTGTGGATCTTTAGAGCAACAAAATAGTACCTACAATACCAGTATTAACTGCATTTTACATTGCTTAAAAACGGTAACTTATTTTACATGGTTGTAAATATACGTTTTGCCTGAAACAATTCATTCAAAGTTCTTAATTCAAATAAGAACTCATGAGGATCATTCGACAATGTTCTTCATAAGGTGACGTTAGCTAGCAGATTCAGACGTTTCTTTATGCAAGGATATACTATCTTCTGGTTGACACAATGGATGATACAATAATGAACGCCTCCTTGGTAATCTTTCATAGCTCAAAAACACTCAGCTTAGAAAAAAAACTGAATTAAGAAAGATATGTAAAGCTTAAAGAACTTCATTGTAAGTCAAATCAAAGAAGAATCCTTTAAGTAAACAGCATTGTATCTGTCTATTAGATTAGAGAGATGCACCGCTTTCAAGCGGGACTTACCAAGCCATTATTATCTTGACTCAGCGGCAGGTTTTCTCCTGTCTTGCCAATTTCAGGAAAAAGAGGAAATATATCGGCCAATATGGCAACGATCCTCCGAAGCCAGCTAGGTCTTTCTGCCTGCCAGCCTGGTTTGCTTGTAAACTGAACGTTCCCCTATTCCAGCAGTTTTAGGGTTTGTTGTATCAAGGTCCACAGTTACTTTACACTTCATCTTTTGTCGACCCACTTTTGTAGGACATCACATTATACCGCTATGCAATGAGACTACACGCACACACTCGCACATCATGCCTATACATATAGAAACACACACACACACACGCACACACACACACATATATATATATATATATATATATATATATATATATATATATATATATATATATATATTCTTAAATTCACGGTAGAAAGGTGGGTGATAGAAGTTGACAGACCTTTAAGCAAAAGAGACAAGGAAAGAGGATCAAGGGACAATCCAAGATGGAGATTTAAATTCCTTGTTGATGTGGCTTCAGTAAAAATGGATTCTACGAGATTTTTTTGTGGCGATCTTTGACCCGGAGATTATTGAGGAATTATCCCAATTTATAGCATGGCCTGTATAAACGCATGATCTTCAATGCCATTATTTGAAAAGCCCCTTGATAAGGTAAATTAGTGCTGAGAGTATCTCCTCTTTAGATCTTTGGATGTTTGCCCTACATGAATTTTCTTACATTAATTTACAGTATTCCTTGTAAAGAATATAATAGAATTTAAATAGGGCAAACAAACATCCAAATATCTGAAGGGTGATGCTCTCAGCACAAATATGCCATACAAAGAGGCTTAATTAATAATGGCATTGCGGATCATTGGCTTAAGGCAGGCCATGCATTATAACTGGGTAATTCCTCGATAATCTGCAGGTCAAAGATCGCAGCAATATAAACTCTGTTGGAATTCATTTTTATTGAAGCCACATCAACAAGGAATTTAAATCTCCATCCTGAATTTCCCTTGATCCTCTCTCCTTGTCTCTTTTGCTTAAAGAACACGCCGCCCAGAGTAACAAACTGTAACCCCGCGGGCCCCCTTTCTGTTTTTGTATATACAGGTCTGTCAACTTCCATTATATTCAGTGTGCACTTGAAAATGTAGAATATACTACAAATGTATTTGTTTCAAGCCCCCAGTTTTTCACTCAACTTTCTACTGCGGATTTAAGGGTATTCCGAAGCGCGTGTTCCTTTGCGCTACATTGGGTAATTTATATATATATATATATATATATATATATATATATATATATATATATATATATAGGAGCTTCAGAAGGTGTCCATGATACAACGATTAAAAGGAATCAGGTTTATTTACAACGAAACGTTTCGCACATAAAACTTCTGTGCATCATCAGTCTGTAAAAGAGCAAAGAGACACATAAATAACATTCAATATAAAAAGGAACTCACAAATATTAAAATGGTCTTAAAAATTAAAAATCAAAGTAAAAACAAACAAAGGTAAGAGAGAGAGAACAACCCCAAACACCAACCGTCATAATGTAGAGAGAAATGGAATGACTAAAAAACCAGTTGACGAAGACGACGTCAACTATGCCAGGAATAGAGTTGCTGAGGAGGTATTGCTATTGAGTGAAGGAACAAGTTTCTTAATGTATAACGACTCGAGGGTAGTTAGGTGGTCAGGATTTTTGACATAATCTATTATTTTGAATTGTTCTTTTTTATTTCGATTTGCAATTAGAAGCGTGGTTCCTGATATTGGAAAATTCAGGCTGTTTTTTATTTTCTGACCAGTACGGAAGCTGAAACCCAGATGGCTACAATATCTGACCCTCAGCAGCCTCCGAGTCGATCCAACGTAAGAGCCCGGACATTCCAGGGCAAATAAATTTATATATGACGTTGGATCTCATGAAGGGTCTGAAGGCGGTCTTTAAAGTTAAAGAAGGAGCCAATTGTACAGGGATTATTTGTTATAAGTTTGACTCTGAGACAAGGAATCTCTTGTTCAATAAATTCGTGCGAGATTGGACGAGATTTGAAGTCAGGCATATATGGGATAGTTGCATAAAACAGTTCTTAGGAACATCAAAATTAGGCAATGGTGGATGAAAAAATTTGGCAAGTATTTGATTGATCATTCTAAAAACTATTTCTTGTGGGAATGAATGGACTTGAAAAAGCTTAATAAAAACGTGATCTCCATCATGAAAAATCTTCCAAGAAGATGAATATTTCAGGGCTCTATTGACTAATGTGTGAATGGTATTAAGTTTAAAAGATCGTTGACATGAGCTATAAAAATTATTAGTTAGTCCTGTAAAGGTACGTTTTCTGTAAACGGACTGGCAAATTCAGAATTGGTTCTTGTTATTTTCAAATCCAGGTAAGGTAAAATTCCCTCATTTTCGACTTCCATTGTAAAATTAATATTTGGATGAATATTGTTAATGAAATCTAAAAAAAACAAAGAACATTGCCAAGGGTGTTGAAATAATGCAAAGGTATCATCAACGTATCTACGGTAAAGTGAAGGTTTAAAGTTGAGATCACACTGTTTAAAAATTTCGATTCTAAGTCCGACATAAAAAAATTGGCAAAATTGGCCTAGAGGAGTCCCATGGCAACTCCATCGACCTGCGAATAGAGTCGCTTATTAAATATGAACATCGAGTCTTGCACAGCAAGATCGAGTAATTGTTTAAAAATAGTTTCGGTTTAAACCATGGAAAGATTGTGTCATCATTAATAAATATCTTGTTATATAATATTAATCGTCTCATTAAGTGGAACGTTTGTGAAGAGAGATTCCACATCAAAACTGACCATATAATAGTCCCCATCTGTCTAGTGATTATTTGTTTTGAAATTCAAGCCCATTTTTCAAAGTAAAACTCGCTATTGCTGTATTCAGAGAGAAAGTCCAGCCAAAAATTTAGAGATGGAAAAAGCAGGATTGTTGTAAGCAGCCATAATTGGTCTTAAAGGTATATCAGGTTTATGAATTTTCGGTTGTCCATAGAGTATGTACAAAAAATGGAAAATATTTTGTCTGACAGTACCAAGTTTATGTCCCATGGTGAACCTACTTTTTTTAGAAGTTTTTAAAAGGGAAGATAAAATCAATAGTTCTTGAGGAAAATCAAAAGTGAAAATATTATAAATGAAAACAACCCTATCAACAGCTTTTTGTTACCGTTCCTCGTTCAGCATACTCTATGGACAACCGAAAATTCATAAACCTGATATACCTTTAAGACCAATTATGGCTGCTTACAACAATCCTGCTTTTTCCATCTCTAAATTTTTGGCTGGACTTCTCTCTGAATACAGCAATAGCGAGTTTACTTTGAAAAATGGGCTTGAATTTCAACAAATAATCACTAGACAAGATGGGGACTATTATATGGTCAGTTTTGATGTGGAATCTCTCTTCACAAACGTTTCCACTTAATGAGACGATTAATATTATACTGAACAAGATATTTATTAATGATGACACAATCTTTCATGGTTTTAAACCGAACTATTTTTAAACAATTACTCGATCTTGCTGTGCAAGACTCGATGTTCATATTTAATAAGCGACTCTATTCGCAGGTCGATGGAGTTGCCATGGGATCTCCTCTAGGCCCAATTTTTGCCAATTTTTTTTATGTCGGACTTAGAATCGAAATTTTTAAACCAGTGTGATCTCAACTTTAAACCTTCACTTTACCGTAGATACGTTGATGATACCTTTGCATTATTTCAACACCCTTGGCAATGTTCTTTGTTTTTAGATTTCATTAACAATATTCATCCAAATATTAATTTTACAATGGAAGTCGAAAATGAGGGAATTTTACCTTACCTGGATTTGAAAATAACAAG
>NC_061107.1:132181462-132203471 GCF_015104395.2 Macrobrachium nipponense | reverse complement strand
TTCATGTACCTTCCCACACACACACACACACACACATCTATATATATATATATATATATATATATATATATATATCTATATCTATATATATGTGTGTGTGTGTGTGTGTGTGTGTGTGTGTGTGTGTGTGTGTGCGTGTTTAGTGTGTAAAAGAAAATTTAAATGCAGCTAAGAAATCGCAAGCGCAGTTCATCCACCTAATCTTTAACAATTGAAGTTTCTATATGCAAGTAAAATATCTCATCTAACTGTCTCAGCTAAATATACTATAACATTTAAAACTCCATATCTTGACAAGAACATTTTTTGTAAAAAAATATACAGATTTATCCTTGCTGCATATACTTTTTGATTTATATTTTTGTTATCAAAATAATTTCTCTTTTCTCCAGTCATTGCAGATAACTTAAGGTCTTTACAGTTTACCGTCTACATTCAGAAAATTTCCAAACCACTGAGTTTTCAACAGTTTCACTCGTTATTCTCAATTTTAGGCTCAAATATTTCAACGTTTTGACAGTCTTCCATAAATTACAACCAATCCATGTAATCATTATTCATTTACTCTTTCATTAAAGAATCGTAAAACCTCAATTTCTCTTTCCATACACAAATGAAGGATTTGAAATTTTAATATATCTGCAACGTAGCTACACCCTCATATAAAAAATCTTAATAGCTAATAGTCTGTTCTTTGTTTCGAATGCCAGCACTTGTATGTCTCTCCACGGCTGATATAGGAATTCCATACTAAATGTATAAAAGCACGACTTGTTTTTCTTTTTTTTATTGTTCTTATCATTATTCTTTCATTTTTTGTGGGGTGGGGGCGGGGGTTTGTAAACAGAATAATTTCTTTATTACACTTTCATTGCTTTACCGTTCCATTGCGATCATACTAGAATCAAATCTCTTTCATAGAGAGAGAGAGAGAGAGAGAGAGAGAGAGAGAGAGAGAGAGAGAGAGAGAAATTCTTTGTAATACTGTATTATGTAAAATGTTTCTGTTATTTTTGCACTGACCTGAGGATAGCATACACAGCAAACGTAGGGACATCAGAAAACCATGTTCCTAATTTCTCTGGATACCTTTTCAACGGAAATCCTTTTCCGAAATAGGATGTGAATGAGGAAATTCTCCTTCACACACTGGATACGAAGCTACATCAACATGATAAAATGGGGTCAGCATTAACCCAAGACACCAATCATCTTCTCATTCAGATTTAAAGCTTCCGATGGAAAGGGTACCGAGAATCATTAAGCAATCATGTTGTGAGAGGTGGTCTGGTGACTATGATAAATGTACCGATACTTGTCTTGAATAGCAAGCAAAAATTTATATATATATATATATATATATATATATATATATATATATATATATATTAATATATTGTACCCTGATGAGGTGTATCAAGAATACACGAAAGCGCTAGGTACTGCTGCTTTTCCCTTTTTCCTGCTGGCTCTTGATATACAATCTTCACGTGTTACTTTGTAATCGTATAACCACACACACACACATATATATATATATATATATATATATATATATATATATATATATATATATATATATATGTGATATAAACTTTTCAGGTATTTGCTGTTACTAGTAAAGTGAAAATAGAATATTCGTAAATCGTGGTGACAGGAGACAACTATTCATCAAATGTGTGAAAAAAGCACATGCAATCTTTAAGCTGCATACATAAAAAGCGGGAAAATAATATCCACCTCAGAGACAGCCCAATACAAAGCGAGATGTCGAAAGAAAGTTTTCCAGGTCACCATTCATGAGACAAACTGCGGAGGTCATTAGCTGGATGACAAAAGATTTTGGTCTTCACTCACGAAGTCAAGATTGTTTTAATTGTTTTGCCTCAAAAGGCAGCCTTCTCATCATGAGAACAGCTCCGGTTAAGCAAAAGTCTTTCGTGAATAATAATAATAATGATAATAATAATAATAATAATAATAATAATAATAAAGCTACCAGATGGGAGCAACATCAAACACATAGATGAGACAGGATACAAATACCTGGGAATAATGGAAGGAGGAGATATAAAACACCAAGAGATGAAGGACACGATCAGGAAAGAATATATGCAGAGACTCAAGGCGATACTCAAGTCAAAACTCAACGCCGGAAATATGATAAAAGCCATAAACACATGGGCAGTGCCAGTAATCAGATACAGCGCAGAATAGTGGAATGGACGAAGGCAGAACTCCGCAGCATAGATCAGAAACCAGGAAACAAATGACAATACACAAAGCACTACACCCAAGAGCAAATACGGACAGACTATACATAACACGAAAGGAAGGAGGGAGAGGACTACTAAGTATAGAGGACTGCGTCAACATCGAAAACAGAGCACTGGGGCAATATCTGAAAACCAGTGAAGACGAGTGGCTAAAGAGTGCATGGGAAGAAGGACTAATAAAAGTAGACGAAGACCAGAAATATACAGAGACAGAGAAAGACAGAAGAAACAGAGGAATGGCACAACAAACCAATGCACGGACAATACATGAGACAGACTAAAGAACTAGCCAGCGATGACAATTGGCAATGGGCTACAAAGGGGAGAGCTAAAGAAGGAAACTGAAGGAATGATAAACAGCGGCACAAGATCAGGCCCTAAGAACCAGATATGTTCAAAGTATGATAGACGGAAATAACATCTCTCCCATATGTAGGAAGTGCAATACGAAAAATGAAACCATAAACCACATAGCAAGTGAATGCCCGGCACTTGCACAGAACCAGTACAAAAAGAGGCATGATTCAGTGGCAAAAGCCCTCCACTGGAGCCTGTGCAAGAAACATCAGCTACCTTGCAGTAATAAGTGGTACGAGCACCAACCTGAAGGAGTGATAGAAAACGATCAGGCAAAGATCCTCTGGACTATGGGTATCAGAACGGATAGGGTGATACGTGCAAACAGACCAGACGTGACGTTGATTGACAAAGTCAAGAAGAAAGTATCACTCATTGATGTCGCAATACCATGGGACACCAGAGTTGAAGAGAAAGAGAGGGAAAAAATGGATAAGTATCAAGATCTGAAAATAGAAATAAAAAGAAAGGATATGGGATATGCCAGTGGAAATCGTACCCATAATCATAGGAGCACTAGGCACGATCCCAAGATCCCTGAAAAGGAATCTGGAAAAACTAGAGGCTGAAGTAGCTCCGGGCCTCATGCAGAAGAGTGTGATCCTAGAAACTGCACACATAGTAAGAAAAGTGATGGGGACTCCTAAGGAGGCAGGATGCAACCCGGAACCCCACACTATAAATCCACCCCACCCAGTCGAATTGGAGGACTGTGATAGAGCAAAAAAAAAAAAAAAAAAAAAAAAAAAAAAAAAAAAAAAAAAAAAAAAAAAAAAAAAAAAAAAAAAAATAATAATAATAATAATAATAATAATAATAATAATAACTACGGAAAGGTTTAAATTTTTATGAATAATTATTTACAGGATCTTTAACTTCCTGAAGGGAAAAAGCAGCAATACTAAATTTGACAGAATATATAACATGACTAAGATAAAGGTTTCTCTCGTTAGGTTTCACGTATAATTTCAGTGTTTGCAGGTGGTAGTGATCAACTTGCGAATACGAGACATAGAGAGAGAGAGAGAGAGAGAGAGAGAGAGAGAGAGAGAGAGAGAGAGAAATATGAAGTGTTTATGAAAAATATTTACGCTTAACGAATAAGATCATGAAAGTATTCAAAGTTGAGATGCTTGCACTATAATAAAAAGATCTCTTCAAGTGCAGTGTTACACCTAAAAGTTTTGCTATGTGCAATAAGGTACATATAAACGAAATGGAATAACATTTTGGCAACACGGATTGAAAGGCTAAACCTATATCGTTTCCGCTGGAAGAATTTGGTTACATACATAGCAATAGCGATATATTTTCCTAGTAGACAGTAGCTTAAATGCTTATCGAGGCATATAAACGAAATTTTACTGAGCGGATGTGTCTCTAAGTTTGAATGGTTTGCATACACAATACATACATAATAATTAAATACATACACGCACACACACACACACACACGCACACACACACACACACACACACACACACACACACACATATATATTTATATATATATATATAATATATATATATATGTGTGTGTGTGTGTGTGTGTGTGTGTGTAAGGAACCCATTTCGGAGACCAACTGTCTGTCTTTTCAGGCAGATGATGAATAAGAGTTACAGAAAAGCAGTATTTATATCAAGAGGTCCAGAGATCCAGAGGTCTAGAGGTCAGCCACTGTCACCCTAGTTGACAATTTCTCTTTAATCTTCTGAATCACTGTTTGGGGTAAGATTTTATCTATAATATCTGAGTGCCAAGCTTCTTATGAGAGGTTCATTGTGATTTGGCTTTTGAACCGACAAGGGAGATGGAATTGATAAAAGCTAGATCCACATTATCTGTGACACCGTCTAACCCTAACCAAGGTAATCAAGACCCTGTATTTGATGTAGGTAGAGTACAGAGGTTAATCCCTAAGTTTACTGAAGAAGCCCCAGATGAGTTTTTTGATCACTTTGAGAAAGTGGCTTCAGGTATAGGATGGCCAGAAGATAGATGGTCAGTTTTGCTACAAAGTGTCTTAATTGGTAAAGGGAGAAGTGCTTATCTAGCCTTAACAGCTGATCAGTGTAAAGACAGTGTGCTACAAGTTTACCAGATGACCCCAGAGTACTACAATGAAAGATTCAAAAGTTTAAGAAAAGATGAGAAGGGAACCTTCTTAGATTATGCCTATAAAGTGAGAAGGTATTTTAAGCGTTGGTTAGAAGAATTACTTGTTCTTGAACAATATGTTAGGGGAATTCCTGAACATATAAGAGCCTATTTGAGAGAGAGAGGTTAAGAAACTTGACAAAGCTGCTACACTGAGTGAAGATTACAATATAATTAGTAGCAAACGCAATTACAATGTCAAGTACCAGAATCAACAACGCCCAAGTTTTAAGTCTTATCCAAATATCAGGAACAAATTTAATGGGAAACCTACAAGTGATACTACCAAGAGTACACAAGGCAATACACCTCAGCAAACTAATGTGAATTCCTCATCCAATTTTTCAAGACAGTTACAGAAACTAAATGTTGTCTGTTTCAAGTGTGGAAGAGTAGGACACTACAGTCAAGAGTGTTACAGGAATCAACAGCCGTCAAAGCCAGTTGGTCAAGTTGTGAAAGGTGACCAGGTGAAACAAACTACGAAGAGCCGTGTGGGAAAGAATCAGACTCCAGAGAAGAATGAAACTAAACAAGCTGATTGTTTAGCAACCAAGCAGTGAGTGGCTTAGCAGTGTGAAGGCTTTTAAGCCATATATCTATGAGGGTATGCTGTCAACTCAAGGAGGGAGTGCGCAGGTACCAGTCAAGATATTACGTGATACAGGGAGTAACCATAGTGTGGTAGTACGTGGTGCTCACCCTCAGTTGGAGAAGAGTCTCACAGGAGATTCAGTTATTTTGAAGGGTATAGGAGAGGAAGTAACTCTTATATGCTCATTACACCTGTCGGGTGAATTGGTGACAGGGAATGTTGATGTTGCTATAAAGGACTCACTGGCTGTGGAAGGTGTACATGTTCTGTTGGGGAATGAAGTTGGTGGTGTGCCATTTATTCCTTGTCCTGTAGTGACAGACAAACCGTTGAGGATTAGTCCTACGGTAGAATTGGAGAAGAATAACCCCCACCTATTTCCTAGTTTTGTAACTACTAGAAGTATGAAGAGGACTACAACTGCAAGTGAAGAAACTGAGGATTTACCCACCCAAGAAGGATCAAATGAAGGAACTTTGTGCTTTGAAAAATTGTTCCAGGGAAGTGATGTTTCCCCTAGTGCTGACAAAGAAGAGATTTCCCATGAAGAAGATGATGACGACGAAGAAGAAGAACCTGTTGTTCCTGAAGACACTCCGAGTAGTCAGTGTTACTGAAGCTAATGGACTTGCAGAAGAGGGATACATCGTTAGCTGATTTGTTCTTCAGAGTTGTTGATCAAGAAGAGATGCAACAAACTTCTACCTGTTATTATCTGAAGGAAGGTTTGCTGATGAGGAAGAATAGACCTACAGATATACCAAGAGATGCTGTATGGGGCAAATATCATCAAATTTTGATTCTGTATCCATTGAGGAAGCAAGTGGTAGCAGTAGCTCATGAGTCTGCACATATGGGAATCAGGAAGACTGTGGAGAAGATGAAATGTTTTTTCTGGCCTGGACTTCATAAAGATGTTAGCAGGTTTTGTCGTGAGTATCATACCTGCCAGATAGCTGGAAAACCAAATGAAACCATCAAGAAAGCCCCCCTACAACCTATAGAAGTTAGAGGAGAACCCTTTAGCAAAGTGACTATAGACATGGTTGGACTGCTGCTGAAGACAAAGAAAGGAAATGAGTATTGGTTAACATTAATGTGTCCTGTGACAAGATATCCAGAGGCGATCCCTGTTAGAAAAATATCTGCCAAGATAGTTGCTGAAAAACTTGTGGAGTTTTTCTCAAAGTTTGGTATACCAGAAATAGTACAAAGCGATAGAGGAACAAACTTTACTTCAAAGTTATTCCAGGATGTGATGAATTTGTTAGGAGTCAAGCAACAGTTATCCACTGCTTATCATCAGAAACTCAAGGTGCCTTAGAAAGGTTCCACGAGACATCGAAAGGTATGCTGACAAAGTATTGTTCTGAGTCAGGAAGAGAATGGGATTTTGGTTTACCATTAATGTTGTTTGAAGTTAGGAGTGCTTATCAAGAAAGTATGGGATGTTCACCTAATGAGATGATTTTTGGTAGAGAAATGAGAGGACCGTTGAAGATACTCACAGAAAATTGGGAAGGAAATCAAAAGGAAAGCCAAGGTGAATATGTGAAGAACTTGAGGAAAAGGTTGAAAGAGATTAGAAAATTGTCTTTAGAAAATTTGAAAGTGAGTCAAGAGAAAATGAAAATGAGATATGATGTTAGGGCTAAGCTAAGAAGTTTTAGTGTTGGTCAACAATTGGTAATGCTCTTACCTGTCAAAAGATATCCCCTCACTAATAAATTTCAAGTTCCTTACAAGATAATTGAGAATTTGAGTGATAGAACTTATGTGATTGAAACACCAGAAAATAACACAAACATCTTCATCTACAGAAGATGATGATGCTATGAATTGGAAGCTGAAAGCAAGATGAATAATTATTCAATTTTGGAAAATTTGGAGGATAAAGTGAAACATCTGAGTTCTGAGCAAGGTGAAGACTTAAGTGAAGTGATTAGAAGCTTCCCAGAAATTTTTGCAGATGTACCTAAGCATACTGATTTGACCAAGCATGAGATCAAGATTCAAGAAGATGGAAAATCATTCAAGCAAAGAGCCTATCGCTTATCACCTTATCATTGAGATGTTTTGAAGAAAGAAGTTGAGTAATTGCTGCACATGGATTAGCAGAACCCAGTTCAAGTCACTTCAGTTCTCCATGGGTGTTAGTGAAGAAATTAGATAGTTCATTTAGAATGTGTACTGATTATAGGAAATTGAATTCCATCAGTGTGGCCAACAATTATTCTTTGCCTCTTATAGATCAGTTACTTGATAATATTGGGCGAGCCAAGTTTGTTTCCAAGATAGACTTGTTGAAAGGATATTTTCAAATTCCCTTAGATGAGAATGCAAAGTTGATGTCAGCTTTTATTACTCCTTTTGAACTGTATCAGTATACTGTTCTGTCGTTTGGTCTGATGAATGCACCTGCAACATTCCAACGAGGAACGGATCAACTGCTAGGATCTATAAAAGGAGTAGGTGTATACCTGGATGACATAGTGATTTACTCTGCAACATGGGAAGAACATCTGAAGATTCTGAGGAAAGTTTTCAAGAAACTACAAGAAGCAGGACTAACAAACAACCTATAGAAGAGTGAGTTTGGAAAGGCAACTGTGCAGTATCTTGGGTTTGAAGTTGGGAAAGGCCTTCTTGCTCCAGTAAATGCTAACGTAGAAGGTATCCGTAAGGCTACCCCACCTACTACCAGGAAACAGCTACAGATATTTTTAGGCATGGCTGGATTCTATCGTTTCTGCCCAAATTTCTCAGCCGTAGTAGCTCCCTTGGCAGACTTAACTAGTCCCAAAACTAAGTTTGTTTGGACTCCAGAGTGTCAAGAATCCTTTGAGAAGGTAAAAACCATTTTAACTTCAAGACCAGTACTTCAAGCTCCAGACTTCAACAAGAAATTTGTGATACAAGTTGATACTTCTGACAGTGGCATTGGAGCTGTTCTACTTCAAGAAGACAAAAATAACATCTACTATCCTGTGTGCTTCATGTCTTCAAAACTGAAAAAAACATCAGAAAGTATGCTCAACAATCGAAAAGGAAACTTTAGCCTTAATCATAGCATTGAAAAAGTTTGAAGTGTATGTGAACAAACCTAGGAATGAAGAAATTTTAGTGTTGTCTGATCACAATCCACTATCATTTATCCAGAGAATGAAAAACCATAATCAAAGACTGACCAGGTGGTCTATGTGCTTGCAACTATAACTTAAGAGTACAGCACATTAGTGGCAAAAACAATGCAGTTGCTGATTATTTATCCCATTGCGAATCATTGGATTCAACACTGTGATCTGGGGGGAGGTATATTATATGCTGCTACTTTTATAATGCATATTCTCCTTGACTGTATAAAATGTTAGAAAAGAGTTTTGCAACAATTACAGATTCCTTAGAGTTATAGGATGTCTAAAAATGTATGTTCAGATTTTGCATAACATAGTGTAAAAGTTACTATAATGTAGAATGTGAAAAGAGACAGATTAAGTTTGTCCATTCCAAGATTGAAATTGTTTTGGCAACTTGTCATCACCTCAGATTAAGAGGAACTCAAGATCTCGGTGTTGTTTTCCTAACATGTCATCATGTCTGATTAGGGACTTCTGTTTCAATCGTCTTTGTTGAGCATAGTACACACATGACTGGTTTTAGACGCATACTTCTTTGTCGATAACCATGTGCAGATTTCACGATTTTTCTGTAAAGTTACGTCATATTAGAAGCTTCTAGAAGGATTGCATCATCTTTCGCATGGCCAAAATGTTTTGTGTGATATCCACTGTTCAGTTTTTGTGCGAAAAGAAAGATTCATTCAGACTTAGATCCTCATAGTGTTTAGATCTCTTAGATCTCTCTCTCTCTCTCTCTCTCTCTCTCTCTCTCTCTCTCCTCCCTTGCCAAACTTGATATTAACTTAACGTAAATTGGTCACTCGTAACTTTTAGATTTCAGGTTTGATATTTCTTAGAGTTATTTGGTAATATTGAGTGCTTTTTGTGAAATCTGAACAAACATTGTACAAGTGCGTAATGACGCATTTTATTTTTATTTTTTAAAATATAGTGAATTGTGTGGTGAAAGTTTTTTGAACAAACTGCAGCAGAAAGAAAATTAGTACCAAGGTAATGTTATTACAATGTTTATTAGTTGAAACTAATAGTTACAATGGTTTGGTGAAACTTTAGATTTTTACACATTGGAAATTTTTGTGTTTTGTGTTTGTTTCATTTGAAGTGATTTTTGTGTGCATTTATTAATTTTCTTATTGAAGTGCGCGTTTTTATTTTTATATTCTGTGTGATTTTGGTATTTTACACCTTTTTCTGTGTTTTCATTTGCACTCACAATTTGATTGACTTAATTGTTTTCATTAATTAATTGGTGCACATTTAATTGAATTTAGCACTTGTGAATTAATTTACATTTACTTAGAATTCTTTTCAAGTTTTGTTGTTGTTTAGCACTTGTGAATTAATGTCCAAATTTTAGTTATTTCCTAACACATATGAATTTTGATTGAATTAATAAATTTTCTTGGCTTTTGTGATAAATTGATTTTGATTTAATTTCACTTAATTAACTCAAGAATTAATTAATTAACTTTGCTGTTTTTTAAAGTAACAGTAAATTTCCCTGATATTGTGAATTTCACTTATAATTTTGAGTTTAATAAAAAAAATTTGTGTTTGAAATTTTTATAAGTGTTTTCTTTTTCACCAGTATACAAGCATATATTTGTGATTAGGTAGAAACATAGAGTGGTAATTGAGCTGTTTTCCTTCAATTTACTTGAAGTGAGTTAGAATCAGGAAAGTACAGGGTAATACTTAGACTTTTAAAGTGTTGATGGAGTGATGCTCTTTAGTTAAGTTAATTACACATAGGATTACCTCACGCCTGTTTTAATGAACTTAGTCTGATTTTCTGCAATACTGGTAAGTTGTTTAAGGGATCACTGTTGCCTTTAGAGTATTCAGTCATTTAGTACCTGTGATGAAGGTTCAGGTGTCTGGCTGTTGTGAGGTACTCATTTAATGATTGGTAAGTGTAGTAACCAGATACTTGGCACTTCGTCACAATATATATAATATATATATATATATATATATATATATATATATATTTATATATATATATATATATATATATATTAGCTGTACTCGGCCACACGTTGCTTTGGCTCAGTCTGGTTAAATGGAAAAGAAAGAAAAGAGAAAGCTCCTTTCTCTTACTCTCTCTTTCTCTCTCCAACCAGGGAGTGACCGTTAAATGGCGTTTTGCAATTTAACTTTACTTTGAAGAATCTATTGCTTTCATTCTCTGATAGTAACATTGACTACCACTGCTCCCTTTTCCTGTTTTTCTTTAATCTCACCCTTACCCGTGCACAAGTTTATGTATAACTTTTGCTGCTTGTAGACAATTGTAAATTCGTTCTGTAATTGCAGTTTTTTCTTCATAATCAGTCAGTACCAAACCATCTGTCGATACTTCGCTCTTGACCCATCTTATTCCACGCCCTGTCACTTACATATACTGTCCTTTTATGGTGCTCATAGTACACTGCACCACTACCATTCCTAAACTTTACTCGTATTCTTGTACGCTACTTAGGGCTTCTCTCTTTTACTTTCAAACTTCTCACAAAACTTTTCCCTATAATACTCGAAAAATCAAACGCCCTCTGCCCAGTCTTCCCGTTCTCCTATCAAACCTTCTTTATTACAATCTCAACGAACATCCCTCCACAGACCTTCCCTGAAAAACTAAATAGATTTAAGTCCCCTTAGCTCTTAGTCGCTACTGTCACCTTTACATGTATTCAACAGAAAAATGATTACATTCACGCCTTCCTTTGGAATATTTCTCTCATCCAGTTGAAAATTACACATCCTGGTAAACACTCAATTATACTTTCACCACCTTAACTAGTGTCTGTCCGTTTTTCAGTCTCTCAATTGGACTTACACCCTCAGCAAGTCTTTTGGGATGATGGTCAAATACCACACTCGTGTAAATAACTAAGGACCTCAATCTTCGTTGAAGTGAACATCAGTAGGACCATTTCACACACACACACACACACACACACACACACACACACACACACACACACATATATATATATATATATATATATATATATATATATATATATATATATAGTGTGTATGTATTTTGTTTATGTCTGTCCTGCCTGCCTGCCTGCCTGCCTGCCTGCCTGCCTGCCTGCCTGCCTGCCTGCCTGCCTGTATGTATGTATGTACGACAAAGGGGCATCATATTTCCAAGACGGTCTTGTGCTGATGCTAAGAATTTTGCAAGCCAGAACATTTCTCAAGGATAGTGTTTTACCCGGAACTGGAAGTTAAGTAAGTTTTCATCCGCCCTGAAACTTAGACTAACGTACCCTCGTCATATTACTGATCGGTTATCCAGGCATTTTTCTCTTTCTTTTTTTACAAAATTTCCTGTGCAATATCGACGCTGATAAACGTGCGTCACTGTTTTCATTTAGATACACTTAAGAGCTGTCAAAGACTGATTAAAGAGGATTACGAGAGGTGCGACGGTGTCGTTAAAGTTAAGTGACCATGAAAACCCCGGCATTGCTTATCCAGCTGTTCTCATCGCACATAGGGGGACTTTTTTAATGGATCTGCAGCCCTAATAATAATACTGAATCTGAGGGGCGACGCTCATACTCCGTGGATACTATACTCTATTTTTTTTCATCTGTCCATCCGCCAGTGGTGTTTTTGTATGGTAACACTGCGTTCCGGGCTTTAGATAGTTACGCTATTTGTAAGTTTTAGGTAAATAAAAGGATATCTGGGTGTACATTTGCGACTGAAAAGTGTTTTAATAATTTACTGTATGCGAATTACACCGTTAATATGCGAAATAGGATATTATTATAATCGTTGAATGTAAGCTGAATGTAACTATCTAAAGCCCGGGACGCAGTGTTACCATACAAAAAACCACAGGCGGATGGACAGATGAAAAAAAAAACAGAGTATAGGTGAGAAAAGCAAGCTTGAAGTATCAATTTTCTTTTTTGCGAAGGAATGTAAACCAGTGTAGTCATAAATGTATATCTTCTAAGTAATCGAATACAGCTTTGACCAACTGCTTTGCTTACTAAGGGAGCTGAATGAGGTTTAACTGAAATCACGTACCCTCTGTTTAAAGCTAAATCTTGCAACCCAGATTTTGAAAGTGGCCTCACAAATTTACGCCTTTTGCAATGTTTTATCATTATTATTGTTTTTCAGAAAGTGTACATATTTCTTTATGAAACTACTTTCTGAACAGAGTGCTCATATATGAAGAAAGATTAAAAACAGATCAGTGAGCAATAATAGCAGAGCATAAATATATGCATACTTTACCAGCCATATATTTCAGACATTTGTGAATGTCACCACATCTGTAACATTTGCATGAATGCTTCTCCACAATTTTACAATAAATGGAATGAAAGACACGAGTAACTGTGCAGCGTTATGACGATGCTCAAACAGGATATATTCTGGTGATGCATCACAATAATGCAAATATTTAATGGAACAGTAAAATCGGTGATAGAGTTTAAAGATTGACAACCGAGAGCTTTCAATTGAGTGCTTACCCGGGTCCCATCTTCAGTTATCGAAATTACAAGTCGTATAGCAATAAAGAGATTCAAATGGTGGGTGATTTGCCTTCGCGAATGGTAAACTAACCTAAAGCAACTATTTTTACTATCATTAGAGTCATATTATTTTTAAAACTTTTCCTAGGACCATTGGGCTAAAAAAATTATTCTTAGCTGACTATTTTTTTTCACTGACCTTTGATCATACAATAAGTATACAACTGTGGACTTTTATTCCTTTATAATTTGTATAGCAGATAAAGCTTCAAGGAAACTTTTGTCATTAGGTCAAGAGAGCGAAACATTATAAAATAATGGTTGAAGAAAAAATCTGAATTATTTGACAGTAATTCCATTATCTTCGTATGCAGTGCCTTGAAAGCCATATAAAATTTTCTTTCAGCAATAAATAATATGTTGAAAAATTCTGTGACAAGGAAATCATGTAGCCGAATTTAACACCAATTTTAGCCAATATTCTGAAATCACGGAGTTAGAATATGCTGAAATCTAATCAATATAGGCTTGCTTACTTGTCTTGGTGTTCAGATTCATTCATAAGCATTTATATACATTACATTCTGATCCATTATAGATCTTTGTCAAGGCGAAGGGCAATTCAATTTTATCTTTTAATTGTCACCAAAAATTAACAAACGAACAGAGGTTCCAAAGCACAAACTTCTGAAATAATCGATAAGAGAGGTTTAATCTTCTCAGAGTCATCACCATAAAAGCAACTCGATGTTGGCAGTCGGTTATAAAACCTAGAATTTGATCAAGTGCTTCAAAGTTTTTATTCAAAAGCCTTCTGGCTGACCTTGTAGAAGACTGCGAAAAAATCAATAAAAATATCTGGATTTAAACCATTGTATAGTTTGTTTCGGATACAACAGTTATTGTTTTTTTTATTTTGTTATTTGTTTTTTATTTTAGATTTATTATCTTGAAGCAACTAACCTAAATTCAAGGTACTTGTTTAAGAGCTTAAAGGTCAAAATGTCAACATCTTTAAAAGGTACTGGAATGATGGTGACTGACATATGATTATAGCTTTCAGTACTTACACCTCTCGAACCACAGGTAGTCCAGAGAAGACATCTGAGGTAACAGAAGCCTTAAAATGTGCTGATGGAGAAATATAATGATAGAATTTTAAAACAAATTATTTTGCCTAGACTAAAATGTTACCAGATGAAAAAATCTTAAGTTACTGCCTTTAAATTTTCACACTGGCATTATGTTTCATTGAATAAAAGACATTAAGCGAGAAAAGAGATGAATAAATATAGTAAATGTACTGGTTTTCGTAAGGGATCGTAGAAGTTTCGTAACGAATGCAGTACACGGCTCTGACTCAAAGTACTGATTACACTATCTCTGTGGAAGCGTCTTGCCTCTCCATTATGACAGATATTAACGGTAGGTTTCATGTTACGTTTCCTTGTGCATGGACATTTTCGAGCTCTTACACATTAGAATACAAATACAGCAAATATACAGTTCAATGATCAATGATTACAGTTTAGCAAGGAAAATAATGAATTGTAATGGGGATATTTTTAGTCATAGATACGAATTAAAATTAGGATGCTTTAATTTGTAAACAAAACTCTCTAACAATTTATTACTTTACCATGAAAGGTATGTAGATTTTGGTAGCCAATGTCTATTGAACTAAATTGAATGAAACAGCTGATGGGACGTAGGGGGTGGCATGGGACAACATAAGCTCTCAAACTGGCTATTTTTCTGTTTGTTTGATATATAAGCTTGATTTTTTACTCTCCGCAATTGCAGTATTTCCTTTGTCCATATCGCAAGGTTACTTTTTAATATAAAGACTTGAATATTATTTGGCAATAACTGCTTATGTTTTGTGTAAAAAAATTCACCAAAAATCTTTTGTAAGTAGACAGCAGATGTAACGTACCGTTTCCTAAAATGATTGGTCTTGAGTAAAGAAGTATTCACTTTGAAGGAAGATAAGTTACGTTCGTCAGTCAACTGATTTTTCATGACTTCTAACTATTTTTGCCTTTTAATTACTTCGTCTCTCTCGGACCCTTAATGAAGGCGATTGTTAATGAGAGCCTAATGGATGTTCTTGGGGATGCATCATCTATCCTTTTCACTCGAGGGTGTGAACGCTCCTGACAAGACGAGAGGAGGATTTGTGTCGGACTGATAAATGAAAACGACATCCTCATCATGGCGAGAAAGCTGACGGATTACACGAAAATGACTTTTAAAGGAAACCAGGGAGAAGATAAGAGGAGCCAGGCGACGCAATGATGGTGACCATAAAACCTCCTGAATCTCGCTCTCGGCGTCGCAGACCCTCCCTCCCACCGCCACCACTTCCCCTGGCCATTAAGGCCTCCTGCTATCAGCTGTTAAAGAGCGCCAGTGAATCAGCAGCAACAACAGCCGAATGTTTTTAATGGAACCTGCAAAACTCGTCTCCTTATCCTTTATGTCTGGCATCACGTAGCTAAGACGAGGGCAGTGATCGAATGAATGATGGATCGAAATCCTTTTTTTTTTTTATTTTTTTTTTTTGCGAATACCAAGGCATATATATATCTCGTTGAGAACGAAAATCCTATCAAGAGTATGGAGCTTGGCAGATTGGCTATGAAGAAAAAAAGGAAAAACCAGGGGAAAAAACCACGGAGCTCAGCAATGATATAAAAGAAATGGTAGCTTTTCGAAAGGAATTTAAAAGTAGGTTGCTTCGCTGTCACAGAATAAAATCTATTTTTCATATCATTGCTGAGCTACGTGCCTTTTTTCTGATTTTTTCTTTCTTTCTTCATAGTCAATCCGCTAAGCTTCATACTCTTGATAGCATATATTATGTCTTATTCTATGTTAGTCAGAAATATAATAAGAGGCAATGAGAGCAGAAGAAAAGGGGTCCTTCTAAAGAGTTTTTCATGATAAAGACACGGTAAATAGATCCCTTAAGGGATCTAGACATATTGCATCCTCGTTAACGACAGTAGATAAATACGCACTCTAGGAAAATTTATAAATACCATAGTAGCAACTGGATAAAAATGATACCAAGCTCTTACCAAAATTGTTAGAAAATGAACTGTTAGGTATGAAGATGGACTTGTAACAAAGTATTCTGATAGAAGAAAAAATGGTACCTTAAGGAATTTCTGAATGTTAGACTTATGCGAAACACCGTATGTGATTTCAAGAGTACGGCCTCTAAAAGAGCGTCGGTTTCCATTAATTTTACAGGGATTTTAACAGGTCGAAGAATTTTAAGATAACAGTAATTTCAACAGAAATAAAAGAATTTTTCATTGGGCATAATCCTGTGTTATTATTCAATGTACACTAACTGATGTATATCACACATTATGAAATACATTACTCATTTTCATTGCCTCACTACGTAGCCAGCGTATTCCTATAAGAGTAATGAAAAACTTATTCATCGCTGATATGGAAGATAACTTTCATAAGAATTCCAAGAGTTTTATTGTGGGGTCATAACGGCAGAGACGGGGGCAAGTTTTGCAGATACAGGAGGGTAGGAAGAGGGAACAAAAACGGTAAGATGTAGCTTAAGGGAACGATAGCTTTAGAGAAAAGAGAAGTAATTGGTATAGCTACTGCAAAAGCCAGAATAGGTTATGTAATGCCAGTGTATAGGAAGGTGGACAGGGCAGTCAAGATGAAAGCAAGAGAAAAATGAAAGCATGAAAATAGATGGGAGAAGGTGAGCAGTAACGTGAAGGAGAAAAAGTTGCCTTTGAGGAATATATTCAGAGAGAAAAGTAGGCGTAAATTTGAAAAAGCTTTAGAAAGTGACTGTTGATGATGTATGGAGGGCAAGTGAGAGGTTCAAGAGGAGAAAGACGCTGGGGAAAGATTGGTTACAAGAAGTTTGTTGTACTGTGATCATGGTACTATGATTGAGTGGCCAATCAGTATTTATAGGGTATCTCTGGATGAGCGAATGGTTCCGAATAGGTGAAAGCAATAACGGTTGCATTTTATTAAGGTATAGATAGCACAAATAACTGTAAGAATTGAGAAGCATAGTACTTTTTCTTAACATACCAATGAAACTCATTTGTGAAATGGTAAAAAGTATTAGAAGGAATGAAAATGGAAGAAAACTGTGGTTTTAGGCATGGAAGTTCACAATAAAATCGATAGAGGGGAAATGTGGAAGATAGGGAGAAAGAAAATAAGTTATTGAGCCATATTGGAAGCCGAGTGCCTCTTAATTGTATAAACAGAAGAGTAACAGATCTGGAGTAAAGTTAATCTGAGAAAAAGATGCATTATATAAAAGACTGTTTAATATCTATTTGGATGATGAGATGCGAGAAACGACAGATGATTAAAAGCAAGTGTCAGGATGAGAGATAAGAAAATGGGCCGAGATCAGTGTGGAATGATGTCTGCAGATGACATAGCAGTATGAGGGAATGATGGTGAAAAACTGCAAAAATTAGTGAAAGAGACTGACTTGTGTGCAAGAGGAGAAAGTTGAGCGCATATGTAAACAAGAGTAGGTTTATGACGAAGTGAAAACTGGAGACTAAGAAAGTGGAACGAATAGAATTAACCTGAATGATGGAAAAATATATCCGCTAGTAAATTCATATTCGTATTTAGAAATAAATATACTGGATGATGGAAGGTGAAGCGAGGATGGCAGGAGGATGGAAGATTAGGAGAAAGCAAGTTGGAGTGTAAAAAGGGTAGAGATCTTTAGGAGTGGTAAAACGAGTAACGTAAACGAATGTATGTATGCTAGATGCCCAGATTTCCATATTTTTTCCTTAGAAGGACGGCCTTTGAAAAACACCCATGTTTCTAAACATGGAGTTTATAAATGGGAAGATGACAGCCCATGTCTCTCCTCTTATACAAATGATCGCTAGGTAGCTATTATACTAGTGGTGCCTAACTTTCCATGATGGTTGTCCATTCACATCTGATTCATGTTTGCATAAACATTATCAACTGAAGATGAAGAGTGTTACAAAATTATTATCTATTATAATTGATGATAATAATAACAATAGTATTATTATTGTAAGGACAACGTCTTCTCAATGTTTTTATTTTCATTCAATGGCTTGCTAAGTTCCAATATATAACAATCAATGTAGAATTCTCTGGCTTTCCGCCAATATAATTATCATGTGTACATGCAGACTATGTCTGTGCATATTTTCATTTATATGTCTGTAAAGAAACACAAATTGTCGATCTCTGCATTCGGACTATCTGTCGACCCGAGCCAGGTACTACATGTCCATCCGCACCTGTCATGCTCATGCAATAAAGTATCACTGCCCAGTTACCTGTCTATCTTTGTCCTCACAACTGGGGACCTCCCAGATCGGACGGTAAACACAGGGGTTTTGGTCTTTACATTAACAGACTCACTACGGCCTCTTACCTTTAGAGAACCTTTAACGGAATCACATGGTGATACAAAGTCTAGGTCTCTGAAAGCTCCTTTCCTCGGTTGACACTGACGCCACTAACTGACTCATTTCGGCGCACCTTCGCAGGTGTGTTCTTGCATCTTCGAACAGTTTGGCTCCCACCATTAACGACACACGTCGACCACATTCAGAAGTTATTAACAGAACCACACGGCATCTAGTCTTGACTCTGATGACCTCAACACCATTAACAGACTAAATACGACGCTTTTGCGTTTTGGTGTGTGAAACAGCCACGATGACAGTGTCCGTGGTGCACAGTTCCTTTGGCGACACTCAGATCCTCCACAACACTCTCACGTCCACTAGTATCAATTGGCCATACAGTCAGACTGCCACCATTCTCACAACAGAATATGGCATCATGGTGAATCATGGAGGAAGGAGCCAAGGCCGACATTGTCATGACGAAAATTCCGGAGGAGGTCTTCAGCTGCATCACCCCGTGGTTGGACACACAGGTTGGGCAGATAGCCTGTGCGGACCTGAAGAAACAAAGTTGTTGGGACATATTTACTTCCCTTTCTGGTGAGGTCCACCCAAGTTCTCGACAAAGCACCCAAAGACGTCTGGGACGAGTTGACAGGCCTCCTGTTATTGCTGAAAATTGATGCAGATGGCTGGAGGAAGGAGATCAGCCTGTCGTGGGAGATTTTCCTACAATGAATTTCCACAGGACGTTAGGGCACAGTTCATCAAGGCTGACACACTACCAATGGACATCCTGGTGGACAGGCCCCAAAAGCTACACAAGACCGCCAGGACCTCCAGATATGCCATGGCGCCTTCAGCCAACAGCAGAGTGGTGGAGGAATCTGACGAGACGGACGTGAATGCGGTCAATCTGAAGAAGGCGCCCCCCCGGCAGCAGCAGCAGCAGCAGAAGAAGAAGATTAGTTCACCCTGGCGTTATCATCATCAGCAGTTTGGGAAGGATGCCAGGAATTGCAGAGCACCCTGTTCCTTTACAAAAAAACTAGGATGGCTGCCACCCACAACAACAGCCATGGCCACAAACTCTACAGGATCCCACCAAGTGGCCACAATTGGGAGTCTCATCCGCTGCAACAGGACCCAGACCCTCAAGATATCCACCCTGGGCTGTACTTACATCTGGTCCTTTATCATCGTGGACTTCAAGGTTCCTCTGCTGGGGGCTGACTTCCTGGTGCATTATGGACTTCTGGTAGACATGGGCCGCAAATGTTTACTGGACATGGGGAGCTGCTGTTCTCGATCACTCGCAGCCGGATCGGGTATGCCTGCTGTATGCTCCCTTGTGCTGCACAAGTACAACGTCCTTCTGTGAGAGTTTCCTGACGTCTACGAACTGGAACTGTGTCAGGTGGACAGAACTCGGGCCAAACATGGAATCTACCACCACATCTCCACTACAGGACCTCCTATGCCAAGTTTGCAGTCAGCCACCCAAGAGGCTCCAGGATGCCATACGCTCATTCGGCAACATGGAATGGCTGGGAATCCTTAGAAAGGCACCGAGTCCATGGACGTCTCCCCTCCACATGGTGAAGAAGTCTAACAATACCTGGAGGACCTGTGGGGACTCTCTCCGCCTGAAACTCGTGCGACGCTGGACCACTACCCTCTGCTGAACGTGCTGGACCTCACAGGGCCCCTTCACGGGGCCAAGATCTTCATGAAGATGGACTTACTCAAGTCCTACTTCCGAGTTCCTGCACACCCCAACGACATTTTTAAGATGACTATCATCACGTTGTTCGGGACGTACATGTTCTCTTACTCCACTTATGCCGGGGCTACCTTCCAATGCTTGATGGTGTGAGGGATTTCCTACAAACCAGGCAATGGTTTGCCAGATACCTCCTGACCATCATCAACTGATCCACTATGTGGCCCGAGGATTCAGCGTACTGGATGACATTATTACAGACCGATGTCCTGCCTTCCTGTCCGACCTGTTAGCCTCCTTGGCTCACCTGATGGGGAGGATGCTCCACAGAACCACTACACACAATCCCGCAGCTAACGGCATGGGGGAGAGGACCCACTGCTCATTAAAGGCCGCCCTGATGGTGCGCTGCACCGACAAAAACTGGGAGTCGCAGCTACCCTGGGTCCTGCTGGGTCTATGCACCACACCAAAAGCAAATTGTGAGGCATCACCTGCAGAGAAAGTCTACGGTGAGGCATTAGCAGTACCTGAAAAATTCTTCCCCACAGATGAGGCCAAATAAGATACATTAATTCCAAGACCGTGGGAAATTGCAGGAAAGTTCATACCCAGCCTGAACACTTCAAGCCCAAAGACCTAGATACCTGCAAATACGTCTTCGTGAGGAATGACGCCCACTGCACCCCTCTGATGAGACCCTACCGGTGGCCCTACCATACCATCAGCCAAACAGACAAAACCTACCTCATCATACATGACCTTGAAGACTGGGTCTCCATCAACCAATTAAAACTCGCCCTCCTCATGGACGACTACACCAGGGAAGAAACAGGCAGGGGCTCCAGAGTACCCCCAAAAAACAAAACCGCTCCCAAGGCCCCCGCCACGCCCAAACGCAGCCGTGGATGCCCACAGACTACAGTCAAACCCCTTAGGTGCTGCACTAGGGGAGGCATCCTGTCAGCCAAGACACTTAAGGACTCAGCAGTCGATAATGCCCCACAACAACTGATATTAGGATACGGGGTTGACTACTGCCTCCGTGACGATATCGCGGCTAGAAGTTGCTCATTTCATTTAATTTAATCTTCCAATCATTATTCATAATAATTGTCTTGGGGTGGAAGGGGGGGGGGCGCCAAGTACTTATAAAGACAACATCTTTTCAATGTTTTTATTTTCATTTCAACGGCTTGCTAAGTTCCAATGTGTATCAATCAGTGTAGAATTCCCTGGCTTTTCCGCCAATATAAATATCATGTTTACACACAGACTACGTCTGTGCATATTATCATTTACATGTCTGTAAAGAAACACAAATAGTCGATCTCTGCATTCAGACTTCTGTCGACCTGTCCCAGGTACTATATGTCTGCCTGCACCTGTCATTGTATCCCACACTTGGGCAATAAAGCATCAGTACCCAGTTACCCGTCTATCTATGTCCTCACATTATTATTATTATTGATTGCAGGTCCACAATAATATCGCATGTGAAGTATATAAAGTATATCATTAAACACTTTATATACTTCACATGCGATATTATTGTGGACCTGCAATCATTGTTATCATTTTCGACACTGAAAATTGTGCCCATTATTATTATTATTATTATTATTTTTTTTTTGTCTATCCCAGTCATCCCATTCGACTGGGTGGTTTTTATAGTGCGGGGTTCTGGGTTGCACCCTGCCTCCCTAGGATTTCATCACTTTTCTTAGTATGTGCGCTGCATGAGTCCTGTTATTATTATTATTATTATTATTATTATTATTATTATTATTATTATTATTATTATTATTACATCTTGTAAACATTATTACCACCTT
>NC_061107.1:132158962-132173962 GCF_015104395.2 Macrobrachium nipponense | reverse complement strand
ATGTAACTGAGAAAAAAAAGATAAAGAAAAATGAATGGGGAAAAAGCGGTGGGGTTTTAATAAAAGTGGAGGAGTGTGGATCAAGTGAAATAATTGTGTGAAAAGTCTGTAAGGGAAAAGGGTGGTAAGTGGCTCAAAAGGCACTTGAAGAACCTGTAACGGCATGGACGAAGATGTTACTATATAGACGATGCTAAAGCTCACAGTGTAGAAGGAAATTTATAAAAATTCTTTTATGATGAAGATTATGTAGATGTGTTATTAATTGATCTGGTATAATTACATGTCTGATATAAGAGTATGCTATGTCTCTATGGCTAATTTACAGTTATGAGGAAAAAGTAAAAGTAGAGTTTAGGTTACAAATCTGGGTATAAAATTATGCTTTAGGTGCATATTTATAGAATAAAAAATAGTCTACAATGGGTAGTAGGACATCCGATGCAAAATGAGAGGATTTCCAGTGACAGTTATAAATGTTTGAAATCTTTGGTAAGTACTGAAATCTAAAGTTTGTTAACAGGAATATAGAGAAATGAGTTTCTGTAACGAGGATGAAGGAATAGAAGTGGGTGATGCTGATAGGTAGGTATTTGGGATAAAGTAACAAACAAGGGTAGGATGACAGTAGGATGACTCTCAGAAAGACAAATGAAGGTGCTGAAATGAGCTGTTTATGCGGTGTAGTCGGAATAAGAATGATTCATACGTTAAGGAATAAACAAACATCAAGAATAATCGATAACAATATTGAAAATAAGTAAAAAAAAAATTGGGTTAGCATTTACTGATATGGTTGATCATGTTTAATACCTGAGGCTGGTGAGATGTGTAGTTAATTCTGCTTTGGAGGAAAGGAAGAAAGAAAGAGGGGGGGGGGGGGGGGGGGGGGGGGGGGGGGGGGGGGGGTGGGGGGGGGGGGGGGGGGGGGGGGGGGGGGGGGGGGGGGGGGGGGGGGGGGGGGGGGGGGGGGGGGGGTGCGGCCGGAGAGGAAGTATTGGCCACGATGTGATGGAACTGAAATTGGAATGTATGGGACTTTTAAGGCGCCATGCACGCAACGATTAACCCATACGATATCGTTATCGCAAGTAAACCACTGTGTGTATGGGGTCACCGCGCTGCCAAAGTCGGGTGAAGTCTCGTGTAGGCACGCTCTCGGCAACCTGACATTGATAGGTTTGGGCGCCCGATTTTACATCCGATATCGAAGGTCGCAATGTGAATGGGCTCATCGTGCGATATCCCATTTAGCAATCCTTGCCACCTCAGGATGACAACATGCGCTGTTCGAGAATTCTTGCTCCAACTTGAACGCATATGAGGTAAAAAGAACTTTTTTTTTTTAATATATAATGTTTATTCCTTTCTAACAGTAGCAACATAATGAAAATAGTAGTTCTACAGCTAAACAAAAAATACTATACAGTTATATGCCTTTGCAATGATAGGGACACAATAACTTCTAGATTCATTAATTCATTAAATCCTTGGGCCTAAGTTATTGTAGCTGAATGATAATGGTAGTTGTGGAAATTGGGTATATATATATATATATATATATATTATATATATATATATATATATATATATATATATATATATCTTATGCTGTCGCTTACGCAACGCATAACTTCCCCTCAGTGTTTGGAGTATTTTCAGATTCAGTATCATTTTTGGTTGGCAATAATATGTTTTGATAATATGTGTTCAGAATTCACAAAAAAAAAAAAAAAAAAAAAACATAATTTAACGTTAAGGAATAACGTAGAATGTGAACAGAGAGAGAAATTTGCTTGTTTGCAAGAGCGGACTTGTCATTCGTCATTTGAGGCCGTGTGCTTCTAACTTTTTTTTTTGTAAAGCATCCGACGCACAACTGTCTTAAACTTGTTCGTTTTTGTCGAGAAGTCACGTGGAGTTGCATAATCTTTTGTAAGACCGTTCTAGAAGGATTATGCATGAACGTTTCACGTACGTCTGATACCTTTCATTTCATTTTAGAAATTAGAGATTCTTTTGTATTGAAATTGCTCAATAGTAATGATAAATTGACTCTTATATCTCTCGATTTGTCAATAGAGAATTTTTTGGCTCGTAAAAAGTTTAAATTTTGAAGTGGAAAGATTTGTGACGTCACTCACGGAAATGACGACATTAATTTCATTCGAGAAGATTCTATAATAATTCCTTTCATTGGGAGATTTCATTGTGTGAAACCGTGTAATAATAATCATAATTATGACTGTAATCCCACGTTCTCTCTGTTTATTGTTTTGAAAGAGTATTTTTAAGAAAATAGAAGAGCCTCATCGCTCATCCATTTTGGGTTAGATATCCTCTGTTTTGAGTTAAGCTCCCATAGAAAAAGAGATGTCATTCGGATATCAGAGACCATTCGCGTTTGTTGGTCCTTCATCTCTCTCTCTCTCTCTCTCTCTCTCTCTCTCTCCGTATGAGAGAATTTTGGTTTTACATTAACGTAAACATTTTATACTTTGTGGTTGGTCACTCATAAGTTTTAGATTTATTTAATAATAATGCCTAGTTCTTATTTGTGGAATCTGAACAGACGTTGTAAAAGTGTGTAAAAGGAGCCTTCTAAAATCGGTATACCTTAAGGTAAGAGTTTTTTGATACGTTCAGTGTACTAAGCATGAACCTAAAAAGTACTTGAAATACCGAAAATACTCAGGTTATTCAAAGGGAACTTTTTACCATTTTTTCACATTTTGGTGTTGGTTATTCTTTTGTGCATTTATCCATTTTTCTTATTAAAGTATGTTTTTATATACATATTTTGTGTGATTAATGTTTTCTTAGTGTTTTTGCAATGTTGGTAATTTTCACATTTTTCTGTGTTTACATTTTCATTCACAATTTTTTTGATTAAATTAATTTTCCTAAGTTAATCATTGCAAATTTAATTGAGTTTAACACTTGTGAATTACTTTGCATATACTTAGAATTCTGTTCAAATTTTATTTGTTACTTAACACTTTGAATTTTACTTGAACAATTTAATATCTTGATTTTTGTGATAAATTAATTTTGTTTTAATTTTGCTTAATAATTAATTCAACAATTATTTAAAATTTTTGTTGCTTTCAAGTAATAGTAGATTTCCCTGAGATTGTGAATTTCACTTAAAAATTTTGATTTTAATATTAAATTTTTGTATTTAAAATTTTTTGACTGTTTTTGTTTTGTTTTCACCTGTACATTTAGTTGTTTTCCTTTCATTTTATTGAAGTGAGTAAGAAACTAAGGAAACATTTAAACTTTTAAAGTTGTTGATGGAGTGATGCCCTTTAATTAGTCTAATTTCACACAAGATTACCTCACACCTGTTTTAATGAACTTAGTCTGAATTCTTGCGTGCTTAATAAGTTTTCTTTTTAGAGATAACTGTTGCCTTTAGAGTAATCAGCTGTATTTTATCTGTGATGAAGGTACAAGTGTCTGGCTGCTTTGAGGTAATAGATTTTCATTGGTAAGTGTAATGACTAGATATTTGGATGCTTCGTCACAATATATATATATATATATATATATATATATATATACATATATATATATATATATATATATATATATACAATATATATATATATATATTATGTATATATATATATATATATATATATATATATATATATCATATCGCACATATACGCAGGTGAAAAATAAGAGTCGAGGTGTAGGTTCTGACTGGTTTCGACTTTATTTCTAAGCCATTGACGAAGGAATGATGCATAGTATTAGATGTCACAAATATATAGTATACTACAAAGACAGTACTGACGAACATACACACAACCGGTTGAGGCTGCAGATCCACCCATAGGCAGATGTCAAGGTAGGAGTGGCTTTCAAAAATTATTTGGCTAAAATTTACAATAAATTCTTAAGGGATACTACCGATTAGGGTACCGACCATAGGAGGCAACAAGTCCACACCTGACAGGTGTCAGGGAGGTGGGGTTGGAAATCTCATTTCCACTACTGCCCTCTTACTGTGTTTACAAATATAATAATCCTGTTCCCATACATCTCTACTGCCTACCTTAAAATTTAAACAGTTTACAAATTTCTTTGTAAACTTACCTAAAAAAGGGTTGATTTCGGTTATTTTTTACTCTAGACAGGTCGCCATGGAAACCAGCTCATTACTTTACATTACATTTATTTACAAAACAGTTGAAAGGCAAGGCAACTGGGCTGCACGTGGACCACTCTTATCTCTCACAAGGGGAGAGCTGGCTGAAATCAAATGTACTTCAATGCTGATTTCCAAAATTGCTCATTGTTATCTTGCGTTAAGGAAGCACTTGCGAGCGAGGAGACATGGACACGTGACTCGGCCAAGGTCTGGAAGAGTTCCCAGATTAGACACAGAATAAAATAAAGACTTCTTGCACAATTTACAGTTATTCAATTTTATCTAACACACTGTGGGAGGAACTCTAGTGTTTAAATGAGATATTCAATGAAGACTTTGTCTGGGACGATCAAAAAAGGTGGCATGTGGCCACGAGGCAAGGAAAGGAACATAGGGATGTCATTTGAGAATTAGAAGTTTGAATTTGAAAATGTGGAGTAGTTACTTGACTCGGAGGGAAAGAACTGGCAATATGACTGTATCTCAAGACGTACCTGGATCCCTTATGTAATTGGACCTTTGTAGAAAATGGCGTCGGCTTTGTCTGAGGTCTGGGGCACCAGTTAGCCCCCTTTGGTAGGCCTTATTTGAAGGCTGGCTTGGACATCTGTCCTAGGTCACGGACTGGAGCGGACTGAGATCGTCGTCGGGCACGAAGCTTGGGTGTTGGGGTCAGATTATCCCCCCTTCTGGCTGGTCATCCTGGGAACAGAGCATATCACCAGCGAGAGGTTCACAGGATAAAAGATCTTAAGAGTAGGCCTAAGAAGTACCTAGCTAGCTACACACTTCCTTTTGGGATACATCCCTAAGGCTCACAGGAGTCTTAATTCCCCCCTCCAGCTACTACGGAAATTCCAATCTATTGGCCTGCCTATTTATATAATATATATAATATATATATATATATATATATATATATATATAATATGAATTATTATCACATCACCATGATTCATATGCATGGATTAAGCTACAAATGTCCTTTCATTTCAAATTCGCTCTACCTCGGAATTAATAAAATTTCATATATGTTGACTGAAGAGGAACTTTTTAGTTGATAATAATTTCGTCCTCCCGTGGATTCGAACCAGCGGACATAGAGAGGAGAAATCAGGACTGCAGTGACATTATGGACTTGGCCAACAAGTGAGATTTAAAAGTTGTTACAGATTACGAGCGTACATATCTCTGTCGAACTCATGTATCCCTAATTAGAATCGATATCCACCATCCTCTGCTATGTTTCCAAGTCGAACGTTAGCTGCACGTAGGAAAATTATAAATTCTTATCACATCACCGTGATTAATATACATGCATCAAGCTACAAATGTCCTTTTATATCCAATTCGCTCTAACTCGGGATTAATATATTTTCATATACGTTAACCAAAGAGGAATTTTCTAGTTGATAATAATTTCATTCTCCCGTGGATTCGAACCAGCAGACAAACAGAGGAGAAATCAGGACTGCAGTGACATTATCGACTCTGCCAAAGTGAGGTTATAAGTGGATACCGATCCCGAGCTTACAAATCTCTTTGGACTCAGGTATTTGTAATCAGTAATCGATATTCACCTCCTCTGCCATGTTAACCAAGTCGAACGTTTGCCACACGTAGCCGTATTATAAATTCTTATCACATCACCGTGATTGATATACATGCATTAAGCTAAAAATGTCGTTTAATATGCAATTTGCTTTACCTCGGAAATAATATATTTTCATATATGTTAACCAAAGTGGAATTATTTAGTTGATAATAGTTTCGTCCTCCCGTGGATTCGAACCAGTGGACGAACAGAGGAGAAATCAGGTCTACAGTGACATTATCGACTCTGCCAACAAGTGAGGTTATAAGTTGATACCAATTCTGAGCATATAAATCTCTGTCGAACTTAATTATTTGTAATTAGAATTGATATTTAACCCCTCTGCCATGTTAACCAAATCGAACGTTCGTTGCACGTAGCCATATTATGAATTCTTATCACACCGTGATTCATATACATGCATTAAGCTACAAATGTCCTTTAATATCCAATTCGCTCTACCTCGGAATTAATATGTTTTCATATATGTTAACCGGAGAGGAATTTTTTAGTTGATAATAATTTCGTCCTCCAGTGGATTCAAACCAGTGGACAAACAGAAGAGAAATCAGGATTGCAGTACATTATCGACTCGGCCAACAATCGAGGTTATAAGTTGATACCGATTCCGAGCTTACAAATCTCTGTCGAACTCAAGTATTTGTAATTAGAATCGACATCCAACCCCCTCTGCCATGTTAACCAAGTCGAACTGTTGCCGCACGTAGCCATATTATGAATTCTTATCACATCAGCATGATTCATAGTATACATGAATTAAGCTACAAATTTGCTTCAATATCAAATTCACTCTACCTCGGAATCCACGGGAGGACGAAATTATTATCAACTAAAAAATTCCCCTTCGGTTAACATATGAAAATATATTGATTCCGAGGTAGAGCGAATTGGATATCAAAGGACATTTGTAGATTAATACATACACACACACACACATATATGTATAGTATATAATATATATATATATATATATATATATATATTCTAATTATATATATATATCATATATATATATATATATATATATATATATATATATATATATATATATATATATACATACACATTATATAATGTATGTATATTTACTTAATTAAAATATAACTTGTATAAGATTAAACCAATTTCCTGGTTCTAACTTAAGTTCATGGAGCACTGCTTCATGTTATAGCTCATCTTTTTTCGTTTTCCGCAGTTTATCCCATTTCCTCCTCTTCCTCTTCGGTTTACCTTGTAAGTCAGCGAAACAAACAGCTCCCACCGAGAAGATGCCATATCTGCTCACAGTGAAATCTTCGATGAGACTGATGAGTGTGTGGGTAGGTGACCGCAATTTCCCTGTGATCTGAGTTAGGTCGAAATCGCGACCGACGATCGTTGCATGTATGACGGTCTTTAGTCTCGAGTAAGAGCGACTGCATATGACTGTATAAGCCTGATGCATAGGCAAAATTATAGTGCTGTGGACGTTTTCTGCACAATGTGTTTACTTATATCTATTTAGCCGGTAAAGGATCAACATGTCAGTTACACTTATATAGATTCCTCACAAACACACACACACACACACACACACACACACACATATATATATATATTATATATATATATATATATATATATATATATATAGAATAACTTGATCACGAAGTATATAAAACGTGATGCTATGTATAAATAAAGGTTTTTTTGCCACGAAGGAAAAAAATGAAAAAGCGAGATAGCCAAGTACTTTCGTCCTGTTCGAACCCTTTACTGAGGCAAACTGATTTTACAAAGAACAACATAGTCAAAAGAAGGCTTAATATACAAACTGACACTACCAGATTAGCCATAAGGGCGATTTTCACTACAGAAAGGAGGAGCCGCCAGAGGCTAGCCACACCTTGAAGGATACACACAGTAAACAAGTGATTCTTCCAGAAAACAGTACATTTTGAAAAAACAAGGGAGCATATACAATTTAATATCATGAATTTTTACACAAATATAAATATATATATATATATATATATATATATATATATATATATATATATATATATATATATATATATATATATTGTGTGTGTGTGTATGAATGTATGTATATATATATATATATATATATATATATATATATATATATATATATATATATATTATATATATATATACATACATTCATACACACACACACAATATATATATATATATATATATATATATATATATATAATATATATATATATATAATACAAAGGAAGAGAGAGAGAGAGAGAGAGAGGATATAATGTCTCGTCACGTTTTTATGCCAAGCCCAAAGCATTCGCTAATTCACTTTTCTCAAAGATTCTCCTCAGGCATCTTATTCCCATCCATCTTTCTGCTGTGAGACCGACATTTCCAAAATAACCCTTTCTAACGTAGGCAAAATAACTCCGTTAATTAATTGGATTGTTAGTATTCCAGGCCAACGTCTTCATTAGCAACCTCTGTTGCTAATTCTGAGGAAGGGAATAGGTATGGGTCCCAGGGTTGATTGCTGGGGGCGGTAGGAGGTCCGTGTGGGCGGATGTGCTGGGGGCTGGGGCATGGGGCCTGGGGCCGGTAGGAGTGGGGTAGAGATTCTCGTAGACTAGTCATGCTCGACTTTCTTGATTTCCTCAAAGAAAAAGTTTTATGAGGTGGAAGCCTGTCCACGTCTCATTCTTCTTCTTTTTCTTATATTTACGCAAAGGATTTACCGCCAGATATAAATTATGAGGACATTTTGTTTTCGCAAAACGACTTGGGATAATGACATTTTTGTTCCGTGTCTCTCGAGGGTTTTGGAGGAGAAGCTAATGAGGTTAGAAGTCTTTCATTAGATTAGGCGAACCAAGCCATGAGCCGCACTAATTCCGTATGCATCACAATATATGTGTATGACAGCGGGAAATTGGCTTGGATTATCCGCATTGACTAGAGTTCCATCTATTATCTCTGGAATGATACAGAATTTTGATGCTGATTACCGATGAACAAATCAAAAGTTTGGAATGACTGCATCGTTATCTTTCTTACTGCCTTTATGACAGGAGACTAACGCAAACTTTTAAACATCAGTCTGCGGAAAATTATATCCTTCCTGTTACTCTGCAGAAGTTTATTTTCGTATTAAACATCATTTACTGTTAATAACATCGAAGTTGTTATATCCTCCAGAAATTGACGATTATCGCTGGACTTCAAGAATATTTTCTGCTATGAACGTCTATCTTTTTGTAAATTCTATAAATTGCAGTGATTTAAGTGACTAAAAACTTGCCATCAGTATGACAATACATAATCAGGCAGAGTTGATTTTGGTCGAAGAGACCGAACTGAAGTTGTGAAAGATATCTTTTGACAACGGGGATAATGGTCTTACTCTTTTTCTAAGATCTAAAGGATTAATGAATAGCTACTTGTTCTCTTTCATTTCTTCTCCCCCTGTTTTCCTGCTTCCTTTCCCGCTCCTTTGTAAGCTTTTGGATATGATGAACGCTCATACATCGACAATAATACTTTTTTTTATTATTTGACTTGATTAATTTATAATCAGCAGATGATAACAGTATCTTTACTTGATTCTCTCAGAAGAGACAGCTGTTTGAAATGGAGAGTAACGATCATGATAAACAGAGGAATGGGACTAGAAGAGTTTAATTTATTCATTCTAATTACCTCACCAAAAGGTCACTGCTTCCACGAGTGAAGCGTCATCTGTCTTCAGTCCGTGATAGCATCAGCAGTAACAACAGAGTTCACAACAGCAGCAGAATTAGCAGCACCACTTCAAAATGAGGATGGTGATGCGTAAACATAAAAAATTTACGGTAGTGTGGACAATACTACATTTATTTACAAACTTATCATGATTGTTTTTAAATTGTGATTTAATAATGGCATTCTCTCTCTTTCTGTAACTTAAAACTCAAACAAGTAATGGCATTTGCAATGTACTTTTTATGTAGAAATTTTGTCAGCATGGTTGAAAAATTATATAAGATGAATCATGGTCAATACTGACGGCCGAGCCCTTACTCTTATTCTTCTCATTATTTCTAATTGATTAATCAAGAAGTTAGCTGTTGATTATTCTATGTCACTACAAACTGATATTACGTAGACTTAAGGTTTCTCTATTTCATTATGTCGCCTCATCAAGTTTAGTTTCACATGGATTCCAGTATATAATATAGGGTATCCATAAAATCTTTCCCGTATTTCACACCTTTATTACACACAAACCACGTTAGGTAGAGGTATAAGGTTTTCTTCAGTTTCAACAACAATGACTAAAGTTCTTTTTCCATTACTAATAAATTTCAACATGTGTCGCGTTTGTTGCCAGGAGTACGTCTAAACGAAATTCTATCTCACGTCAGGTATTCTCCAACATCTCCATAGTTACCGTTGCTAGAGCTGCTGTTATCCTTGCTTTTAAGGTCTCAGCATTAGGTACTGGTGTACTGTACACTTTATCCTTGATATAACCCCATAATAAAAAATCAAAGAACGACGAACCGATTTTCTAGGACTGCGCTGGAAGGCGTCGCGCACAGCAAGAACGGATGCATCACTCGCACTGGGTCTACCACTTCTCTTGCGGTCTTCAACACTTCCAGTCTCTGTGAACTTTTTGTACCAGTCTTCAGTGCTTTTAACATCTGGTGGGTCTCGTCGATACTCATTTCTGAACTTGCATTATACTGCAATAGGCGATTTTGTTTCGTGGTACCCTAACACACGCTGAGCTTTCTCCTGCAATGACACCATTTCTTCTATTCTTGACTCAGCTGGCGGATAGAGCGATCACAGTGGCATCTGTAGGCAAAAAGAAACTTTAGTAATTGCTCAACAGAATGTGAAGGTTGTACGGTCATATCTACAATACTTTTAAAGTTATTAATTTTATTAATCAGGGAATGATTTTATGGAGACCCTGTATGTAAGCACATAAGAGGATTATTCTTTTCCTGAGACTTTACTGTATTCAGTATCAACATTAACCGTCAAGTAAACTCATACTTATCTTTGCTCTCGGTTGCAGGATGAAATTATGATCACTTGAATGTCGAATTTCACGTATATCGATCCATGAATGTGTTTGATAGTAATGATTTACTAAATTAAATCACTTTGTTTTAGTAACTATAATGGCGTCTTTTTAGAAAGTTATAATTCACTTTGGTTCTAGAATATCCCGGAACCAAAGCTACCGTTTTAAGTTTTTAGTTTCCTGCAAAAAGAAAGAAAGAAAGAAAGAAAAAAAAAACTACCGCGATGGCTATTTTTCTGTCCGGCCTGAGATCGTAAAACTACTGAGGCTAGAGGGCGACAAATTGGTGCTAATTATCCACCCTCCAATCATCAAAAATACCAAATTGCCGCCCTCTATCCTCAGTACTTTTTGTTTTCTTTTAGGTTAAAGTTAACCATGATCGTGTGTCTAGCAATCCTGCAGGACAAGCTACCACCGGGCCGTGGCTGAAAGTTTTGTTCTTCGGAATAAGGATCCTCCGAGAGTGTTTTTCTATTGGTACTCCTACTTGGCCTTATCTAGTCTATTATTCATAAATCGAATATTTTGAAATCAGACGAAATTTTATACCCTTGACCCCGTAGATCAACTCCAGGGTCAACTGGGTAGCTAAAGATAGTGAGAGCTGGCTTACTCGTTAGTAGTACTGGTTTCACTATGACATTTCATCGTAATGCTGGTAAATTTTTTTTTTATCAGTTCAGTGAACTTTTATTCCTAGCCATAATAGCAGCCTCATCCATCCCCAATCTTTGCGTAATCTCTAAAACCCATTTATCTCGTAATGCTTCCCGTGACCTTCTCAAATCCCATACCGTAACATTTATTTGCATTTTTCGTTACGGAGGAGTTTTTCTTACTGTACCATTAACATATGCAAAGGCTGGTTCTATTATTCAGCAGATTTTATGGACGTTGTCTTTTTCTTTAAGTAACTATCTCTTGTTGAATGAAAGCTATTTTTTTTTACACTGACTAGCATTTTGAATTTCTATACAAGAATCTTCATGGCTTTCCACACTCGGTGGTAGCACCCCACCTATACTGAAGCAAGAAATAAATGGTCCCTCGGCTATAGTACTTTCAGGATTCTTGATACTACCAAATGAATATTCCTCCTTGATTTTCCTTTGATTAAAGATAGAAATTCATCCAATTGTCAGGAAGTAGGCTAAAAGAGCAATCCTGGATCGTATTAATTACATGGACTGAAACCATTCAGAAAAATCTTGTATTCATATATCCATTGGAATCTTTACAACCTTTACACACACACACACACACGAGCGAACGTACACAAGCGCATATATATACATAATATTAAGTATACACACAGATATATATATATATATATATATATATATTATATATATTATATATATATATATATATATAAATCACAGAGGACATCCATATCATTGTATCTTCAAGGAAAATAATTCGGAAATAATATACAACGATGAAGCAATATCCATTGTGATAATTGTTCAGTTATTTTCATTCGACATCAGTATAAAGTATTACGCATGGAACAGTGATTGCAATTAGTTTAAAATTATTATGAAACGAAAGTTAGGGAATTTGTTCGTGTATTTACTTGACAGTAAATTCTATTGCGAGATAAATGTTGATCTGAATATGATTCGAAATAATTGGTAACTTTGAAATTCTATATAATCTCACGAGAATCTCCTTCAATTTTTCCCAATAAATGGAAAGTAATGTTTGCCTAGTCGGTGAGTTACGAACGAAATGTCAATGGACAGTTTACTACAGTCTTCATAATAATGGAAATTATGTAATATTGCCATTTTTTTCCTTTTTTCGAAATGTAGCTCGCAAGAGCTATAAAAACAAGTACTTTTTAAATAATTGGATAATTTCCCCCCCCACCCCCCCCCCCCCCCCCCCCCCCCCCCCCCCCCAGCTAGATCATTCAAGGGCGATAATTAACCCATGCGAATGTTCAATTAATATGTAATGAGAATTAATTTGTAATGATAGTATCTATAGAAAGCTTTCCATTAGTTTTTAACTAAAGAGAACAAAAACTCCATATAAATAGAAAACATGAACTTGATTTCAATTGTTAATGTGTTGTTATTAGGGCAGTTTCTGTTATTTTGTGATTGCTTGTATCGAAAGGATTTACCAGGAGAAATGCTACACACATTCCATTTAACTTAGCACGCTTCGAACTATCATAAGTTTTTCATTTCATTCTCCTAACGCCTCCTAAACTCACTTCGTTTTCTGAATGATATTTTCCATTTCGAATCTGTATTACAGAAATAGCAAAGATAGAGAATTGTTATGCATTATGTGCTGAAATTTGTCTGAAGTCAAATACATCCCCAACAGACAGTAAAGTGTATTTTTCTAACGATTAAACTTTTCAGAATCTAAATTACCTAATTAATATATTCCTTTATTCACTTTTCCTATACACTGAACCAAGGGTGGTTTACATATATATATTTATATATATATATATATATATATATATAGTATTATATAAATATATATATATATATCACTCTAGCTACAAAGTCCTTTTTAATATCTAATTCGCTCTACCTTGGAATTGATACCTATATTTTCATATATGTACCGAAGGGGAATTTTTAAGTTGATAATAATTTCGTCCCCTCATGGGATCGAACCACCGTCCAGTGATGGTATCGAGTCGGCCACCAGAGAGGCTATAAGTTTATATCTATTCTGGCATTACAAATTCAATATATATATATATATATATATATATATATATATATATATATATATATACATATATATATATATATATATATATATATATATATATATATATATATATATATATATAAATGAGTGTGTATGCGCGTGTGAATGCATGTATGCGTACATCAAATAGATGTCACTCTCTTCACCATAAAGTCGAATATCTAATGAGAATAAGATGGTTAGTAGAAACTTCACCACATCATTGGCGATACATCGGGGGAAGTGTAAAAACACATACATCAGGGATAAGACTTAAAGAAGTTTTGTATATATTGTGAATACAGAAATACTAATGTAAAATAGAAAGTGTTAAAGAATGATATGGTATTAAGGAACAAAGTTATCAAACTAATTCTTAATGCATATATATATATATTATATATATATATATATATATATAAATATATATTATATATATAGATATATAGATAGGAATGAAGAAATAGACAAAAAATGTAATCTAATATGGAAAATGAAACAAAGAGCAAACTTAAAACATACAAACCGAGAAGGGAAAATATAAAATGAAATGTAACATGTATAAAATGACTTAATAAGTGTATCTATACAAAAATAAAGTGCATAATAAGGAAAGAGCACATGCTGGCAAAAATGGTTATAAGTCCATTGAATTATAATAGGTTGGAAAGGCAGGAAATCCAGTCGAATTTAGAAAGAAGAGTTACAGTGCAAAAATGGGTTTATAATCCATTGAATTATAATAGGTTGGAAAGGCAGGAAATCCAGTCGAATTTAGAAAGAAGAGCTGAATTGTGGAATGTACTATGGAAGCAATAAGTAATGGTTCTGCACTTGAACTGCCGTTAAGGTTGGTTGATGGCTGTTGAATGAAAAGACCATATGGTTACGAATACCAGAGAATTATTCCTTTTTGAACGAAACACTCCGATGTCTGATTCCCCAATTCTTTTCATAATATATATAACAGATCTAGTGACTAATGGTAAGTTTACACATTCACGTATCAAGGGCACGTATGTGAAACGTGGCCATACGCGTGTGAAATAGCCACGACCAACTGGATACGTGAAACGGATCCGCCAATGTGCGTAAAGCAAGCATATTATAGTGCGCCGCAAATGTACGCAGTGCGCAAGCATGATGTGACGTTTACCGGAACTGGCACAACAAAGGGCGGCTCACCCAAAAGTAGTGCATGGCAGAGCACGTAACACCAACGTACGTATACAGCCTGCGTAACGTGGTGCGTTACGGCCTTACGTCAACCTCAGCTATAAAAGGGCCGAACTGCACTGCACGCATGTGATTGCAGTCGCTGTCATCTCACTGCAACCAGGAATGCCAAGGAGCAACGCAACATGTTGAAAGAATACTTTTTATCGCCCGGAGGCTCCGTTTATTGATGGGAGAACATGATTTAATTACTTTCCT
>NC_061107.1:132131462-132151462 GCF_015104395.2 Macrobrachium nipponense | reverse complement strand
AAGGAAATACTGCACCAGTAAACACAGTTTCTCTGAAGTATTCACCATTCCATGACTGTCCTTTTTCTTTGATGATCCACATTAACCATTTGGCTGTGAAAAAGAGAAAAATTCCCAAACATTCAGGAAATTTCACAACTTGGCGATAGCACACGTCATCGCTGATATCCAACTTTGCAGCCAATATGATGTCACCTTTATGATTTGGCTTCCTGACTGAGTAAATGAAGAATTCATCTGATGCGGCAACATGGAGAAAGTCAGCTATCTCCCAATCTTTAAGAAATGAACCACAAAACCATGCAAGGTCTTCTCTCTGTTGCTGAGTGATGTTGGGCTCGTTGATAACATGAAATGGCTTGATACCAGGCTTTTTCAACTCACATATACAGCACTATAACTTCTCTTCTTTCTCCTTTTTGTTTCTAGTTCAAGCGCCAATTTCCTTGAAGACATTCTTGGTCTACCCACTGCCTCAGCTATGATTTCTTTTGACTCCTGAGAAAGGACTTCAGGCCTTCAAAGATTCTCACTCTTTTCACGATGACAGTCATATGGATTTTTGTTCCAGTTTCTTTTAACAAAGGATTCATCTCTTTAGATATATTTAGCTTTCCAGGAACGTGAAATGAAGGATGCGCCAGCATCCCTGGCCTCTCTGAAGGTATAGCCCGGATTCGGTCAATCAATCTGATTTTCTCCAAGTCATTAGCCATGGCTGTATCTAACTCTGTCACTCAGTCTGAAAATACAAGAAATGTAAAATGAAAAATAACTTAGTAGAAACTTAAGATTATGTACTTGGAGATAGGTTATAGCAGAATACTTCATAACTTTCCATTTGTCCTGTTGCGGGGGGTGTCTCTAATTTCAAAACACCCGGTATATATATATATATTAGAATATATAGATATAAATAATATATATATAATATATATATATGATATATATATAATATATATATAGATTATATATTGCTACTTTCAAAATGCATGTTTCCCCTCTTTGAAATGTCATATAGATTGTGTAACATTTTTTTCAGATTCCTAGATAGCTTAGAATAGGATGTTTAAAATGTGTGTTCAGATTTTGCATTACATAATGTAAAAGAATATATATATTAACATAGAACGTAAAAAGAGAGAGACTTTTTCTGCCTGTTCGAAACTACGAATGTTTAACTTTTATGTCAACACTGTAAGATTAGAGGGTCTGCGAGATCCGTTTGCTTTCCTATTCTATCAACACATTTCATAGCGAGCTCGACTTTTGCGTTGTTATCAAAACATGTCAGTCTTAATTGTCGCTCAGCCTGCGTTTCGATCGAGTAGAGTATGTCTTTTTTTTTTTTTAACAGACTGGTTTTGTACTTGTATGTCTTTGTCAAGTCCCACGTGGGAATTACACATTTCTTTATGAAGATTACGTCAGATTTCAAAGCTACTGGAAGCATTCGTGACAAGAACGTTTTGTATCATATCTGCCCTGTCCAGTTTTTCGCAAGAGAAGAGATTTTATTAGATCATAGAACCTCGAGGCGGTTAGATCGCTCTCTCTCTCTCTCTCACTCGACATCATTGAGATTATATTAACGTAACGTAAATTGGTCACTCGTAACTTGTGAGAATTTCATATTTGATATATCTTAGAGTTTATTTAGTGTTATTTAATTTCTATTGTGGAATCTGAACAAACATTTCGTAACGGCGCCTGGTTTTTGTGAAATTGTGTAAGACAAGACTGCAGCAGAGAAAGAAGTTGGTATAAAAAAGTAAAGTGTGTTATATTTTTATTAGTTGCAACTAATAACGGATAGGAATTGTGTTTAACTAATAATGGATAGGGAGTGTGGTTAACTAATAATTGTTAGGAACAGTGGTTAACTAATAACAGGTGGTTATGAAGGTTTGGTAAAAACTGTTGGTTACAGTGTTTTGAGTGAAAAAGATTTACACTTTTACACATTGCTGATTTTTTTGTGTTTGTGTTTGTTCCATTGTTTGTGCACTATTTCATTGTCTTATTGAAGTGTGTCTTTTTATTTTTATGTTTTCGTTTGCATTGACTTAGTTATTTTCATTGCTTCATCATTGCACATTTAATTAAATTTAACACTTGTGAATTAATTTGCATTTACTTAGAATTCTTTTCAAGATTTATTGTTGTTTAGCACTTGTGAATTAATTTCAAATTTCAATTATTGCCTAACACTTTTGAATTTTGATTGAATTAATTTTCTTGAATTTTGTGATAAATTAATTTTGATTTAATTTTACTTAATTTGATTCAAGAATTAATTAAATTTACTTTGTTTTCAAGTAACAGTAATTTTCCCTAATATTGTGAATTTCACTTATAAATTTTGAATTTAATGATAAATTTTTGTATTTAAAATTTTTATAAGTATTTTATTTTTATCCCAGTATATTTTCATTTGATTATATTGATTATAGGTAGAAACATAGAGTGGTAATTGATTTGCTTTCCTTCAATTTACTTGAAGTGACCTAGAACCAGGGAAGTACGTAGACTTCTTAAATCAGGGAAATACTTAGAGTTTTAAAGTTGTTAATGGAGTGATGCCCTTTGATTAATTTAATTACTTACAAGATTACCTCACACCTGTTTTGATGAACTTAATCTGATTTTCTGCAATACTGGTAAGTGTTAAGGGATCACTGTTGCCTTTAGAGTATTCAGTCGTTTAAACGTGTTATGAGGGGTCAGGTGTCTGGCTTTTGTGAGGTAACATTAAATGAATGGTAAGTGTAGTAACCAGATACTTGGCACTTCGTAACATTGTTTAATGGTGCCCAGAAACCCGGGAAAGCAGATTTCATTATCACTCTAGTATATACTGGTGGTATTAGGGATATATTTGGTTAGGAGAGTGACCATATAATTTTGTTTTGCATTTATTGTACTGAATTGTAAGTTGATAACTTAGAGGAAAATAGCTCAGTTCAAGGTTCAGGAATTTTTAGCAGCCCCTTCCATTCAAGTTTTGTCTGAAACCACTCTGTCTAGAGCACAGTGGAGCGCTTTAGCAGAGGCATGTGGTGGTTATGTGTCTATTAGTATGGTAAAGGCACAAATAAGATGTATTGCTATGGAATCATTGATAAACTCTGGTAGAATAACTGATGAAGATGAGTTAGAATTGGCTCAAGCGTTGTTGAACGTAGCACGTGCTGATCTCATAAATAAGCAAGCAGAAAAGAAAGAGAAAAGTGATGCAGAGTTAGAGCTTAGACGCATTGAAGCAGAAGAGAATTTGATTAAGCTAAAAATGCTTGCTGAAAGAGAAAGAATAGACAGGGAAAAACAAGAAAGAAGAGAAAGAAAAGAAGAAAAAGCAGCAGAAGAGGAAAGAGAAAGGATAAAAGAGGAAAGAGAAATCGCAAGACATGAAAGGGAAATGGAATTAATAAGAGGTAGATCCATATTACCTGTAACACCGTCTAACCCTAACCAAGGTAATCAAGACCCTGTATTTGATGTAGTGTGAGTACAGAAGTTAATCCCTAAGTTTACTGAAGAAGCTCTAGATGAGTTTTTTGATCACTTTGAGAAAGTGGTTTCAGGTATGGGATGGCCAGAGGATAAATGGTCAGTTTTGCCACAAAGTGTCTTAATTGGTAAAGGGAGAAGTGCTTATCTAGCCTTAACAGCTGATCAGTGTAAAGACTACAAGGTACTTAAACACAGTGTGCTACAAGTTTACCAGATGACCCCAGAGTACTACAATGAGAGATTCAGAAATTTAAGAAAAGATGAGAAGGGAACATTCTTAGATTATGCTTACAAAGTGAAAAGGTGTTTCAAACGTTGGGTAGAAGCTGCTAAAGTAAAAACTTTTGATGAGTTAGAAGAGTTACTTGTTCTTGAACAGTATCTTAAGGGAATTCCTGAACATATAAGAGCCTATTTAAGAGAGAGAGAAGTGAAGAAACTTGACAAAGCTGCTACACTTAGTGAAGATTACAATATAATCAGTAGTAAACGTAATTACAATGTCAAGTACCAGAGTCAACAACGCCCAGGTTTTAAATCTTTTCCAAATAACAGGAACAAATTTAATGGGAAACCTTCAAGTGATAATACCAAGAGTACACAAGGTAATACACCTCAGCAAACTAATGTGAAATTCTCATCCAGTATTTCAAGACAGTTACAGAAACCTAATGTTGTCTGTTTCAAGTGTGGAAGAGTAGGACACTACAGTCAAGAATGTTACCGGAATCAACAGCAGTCAAAACCAGTTGGTTAAGTTGTAAAAGGTGACCAGGTGAAACAAACTACGAAGAGTAGTGTGGGAAAGAATCAGACTCCAGAGAAGAATGAAACTAAACAAGCTGAATGTTTAGCAACCAGTGGAAATGTTACCTCAAGCAGTGAGTGGCTTAGCAGTGTGGAGGCTTTTAAGCCATATATCTATGAGGGTATGCTGTCAACTCAAGAAGGAAGTATGCAGGTACCAGTCAAGATATTACGTGATACAGGGAGTAACCATAGTTTGGTAGTGCGTGGTTCTCACCCTCAGTTGGAGAAGAGTCTCACAGGAGATTCAGTTATTTTGAAGGGTATAGGAGGAGAGGAAGTAACTCCTATATGCCGCTTACACCAGTCATGTGAATTGGTGACAGGGAATGTTGATTTTGCTGTAAAGGACTCACTGGCTTTGGAAGGTATACATGTTCTGTTGGGGAATGGAGTTGGTGGTGTGCCATTTATTCCTTGTCCTGTAGTGACAAACAAACCATTGAGGATTAGTCCTACAGTAGAGTTGGAGAAGAATAACCCCCACCTGTTTCCTAGTTGTATAACTACCAGAAGTATGAAGAGGACTATGACTGCAAAGAAACTGAGGATTTACACACCCAAGAAGGATCAAGTGAAGGATCTTTGTGCTTAGAAGAATTATTCCAGGGAAGTGAAGATTCCCATAGTGCTGACCAAGAAGAGATATCCCAAGAAGATGAAGAAGACGGCGATGAAGAAGAACCTGATGTTCCTGAAGAGACTCCGAGTAGTCAAAGTGTTACTGAAGACAGTAGTGAAACTACAGTAGCTGAGTTAGCAGATATATATTGAGAATTCAACCCTTGAAGTTGGTCAAGTGACAAGAGAGAAGCTGATGGAATTGCAGAAGAAGGATGCATCGTTAACTGATTTGTTCTTCAGAGTTGTTGATCGAGAAGAGATGCAACAAACTCCTACCTGTTACTATCTGAAGGAAGGTTTACTGATGAGGAAGTATAGACCTACAGATATACCAGGAGATGCTGTATGGGGCGAATATCATCAAATTTTGATTCCATATCCGTTGAGAAAGCAAGTGGTTGCAGTAGCTCATGAGTCTGGACATATGGGAATCAGGAAGACTGTGGAGAAGATCATGAAATATTTTTTCTGGCCTGGACTTCACAAAGATGTTAGCAGGTTTTGTCGTGAGTGTCATACCTGCCAGATAGCTGGAAAACCGAATGAAACCATCAAGAAAGCCCCCCTACAACCTATAGAAGTTAGAGGAGAACCCTTTAGCAAAGTGATTATAGATATGGTTGGACCGCTGCCAAAGACAAAGAAAGGAAATGAGTATTTGTTGATATTAATGTGTCCTGTGACAAGATATCCAGCAGCAATCCCTGTTAGAAACATATCTGCCAAGATAGTTGCTGAAAAACTTGTGGAGTTTTTCTCAAAGTTTGGTATACCAGAAATAGTACAAAGTGACAGACGAACAAACTTTACTTCAAAGTTATTCCAGAATGTGATGAATTTGTTAGGAGTGAAACAACAGTTATCCACTGCCTATCATCCAGAAACTCAAGGTGCCTTGGAAAGGTTCCACCAGACATTGAAAAGTATGCTGACAAAGTATTGTTCTGAGTCAGGAAAAGAATGGGATGTTGGTTTACCATTAATGTTGTTTGAAGTTAGGTATGCTTATCAAGAAAGTATGGGATGTTCACCTAATGAGATGATTTTTGGAAGAGAAGTGAGAGGACCGTTGAAGATTCTTGCAGAAAATTGGGAAGAAAATCAAGAGGAAAGCCAAGGAGAGTATGTGAAGAATTTAAGGAAAAGGTTGAAAGAAATTAGAAAATTCTCTTTAGAAAACTTGAAAATGATTCAAGAGAAAATGAAAAGGAGATTTGATGCTAAGGCTAAGCTAAGAAGTTTTAGTGTTGGTCAACAAGTGTTAGTGTTCTTACCAGTCAAGAGATTTCCCCTCACTAATAAATTTCAAGGTCCTTACAAGATAATTCAGAAGTTAAGTGATAGAACTTATGTGATTGATACACCAGAAAGAAGAAGAAGACAAAGGAAGATACATGTGAACCTCTTGAAACCTTACTTCTCAGAAACTAAAACTGAAACTGTGTCAGTAACCCCAAACAACTTTATCTACAGAAAGACCGATGATGGCTACGAATTGGGAACTGCAAGCAAGATGAATAATTCTTCAATTTTGGAAAATTTGGAGGATAAACTGAAACATCTGAGTGTTGAACAAGATGAAGACTTAAGTGAAGTAATTAGAAGTTTTCCAGAAATTTTTTCAGATGTGTCTAGACGTACTGATCTGACTAAGCATGAAATCAAGATTCAAGATGGAAAACCTTTCAAGCAAAGAGCCTATCGCTTATCACCGTATCATCGAGATGTTTTAAAGAAGGAAGTTGAGTATTTGCTGCAACATGGATTAGCAGAACCCAGTTCAAGTCAGTGTATTAGTGAAGAAACCGGATGGTTCATTTAGGATGTGTACTGATTATAGGAAGCTGAATTCTATCAGTGTGGCTGATAATTATCCTTTGCCAATTATAGATCAGTTACTTGATAATATTGGGCAAGCCAAGTTTGTTTCCAAGATAGACTTGTTGAGAGGATATTATCAAATTCCCTTAGATGAGAATGCAAAGTTGATGTCAGCTTTTATTACTCCATTTGGACTATATCAGTATACTGTTCTGCCGTTTGGACTGATGAATGCACCTGCAACATTTCAACGAGTGATGGATCAACTGCTAGGATCAATAGAAGGAGTAGGTGTATACCTAGATGACATCGTGATTTACTCTACAACGTGGGAAGAACATCTGAAGATTCTGAGGAAAGTTTTCAAGAAACTACAAGAAGCAGGATTAACAGTCAACTTAGAGAAGAGTGAGTTTGGAAAGGCAACTGTACAGTATCTTGGGTTTGAAGTTGGGAAAGGCCTTCTTGCTCTAGTAAATGCTAATGTAGAAGGTAACCCGTTAAGGCCTACCCCCACCTTACTACCAGGAAACAGCTACAGAGATTTTTAGGCATGGCTGGATTCTATCGTCGTTTTTGCCCAAATTTCTCAGCCGTAGTAGCTCCCTTGACAGACTTGACTAGTCCCAAAGCTAAGTTTATTTGGACTCCAGAGTGTCAAGAATCCTTTGAGAAGGTAAAAGCCATTTTAACTTCAAGACCAGTACTTCAAGCTCCAGATTTCGACAAGAAATTTGTGATACAAGTTGATGCGTCGGACTGTGGTGTTGGAGCTGTTCTACTTCAAGAAGACGAAAATAATATCTACCATCCTGTGTGCTTCATGTCTACAAAATTGAAAAAACTTCAGAAAGTATACTCGACAATTGAGAAGGAAACTTTAGCCTTAATCACTGCATTGAAAAAATTTGAAGTGTATGTGAATAGACCTAGGAATGAAGAAATTTTAGTGTTATCTGATCACAATCCACTATCATTTATCCAGAGAATGAAAAATTATAATCAAAGACTGACCAGGTGGTCTTTGTGTCTGCAACAGTATAACTTAAGAGTGCAGCACATTAGTGGCAAAAACAATGTAGCTGCTGATTATTTATCTCGTTGCGAATCGTTGGATTCAACACCATGATAAAAAATCTTCTAGGGGGAGGTATATTATATATTGCTACTTTCAAAATGCATGTTTCCCCTCTTTGAAATGTCATATAGATTGTGTAACATCTTCTTCAGATTCCTAGATAGCTTAGAATAGGATGTTTAAAATGTGTGTTCAGATTTCGTATTACATAATGTAAAAGAATATATATATTATAATAGAACGTAAAAAGAGAGAGACTTTTTCTGTCTGTTCGAAACTACGAATGTTTAACTTTTATGTCAACACTGTAAGATTAGAGGGTCTGCGAGATCCATTTGCTTTCCTATTCTATCAACACGTTTGATAGCGAGCTCGACTCTTGCGTTGTTATCAAAACATGTCAATCTTAATTGTCGCTCAGCCTCCGTTTCGATAGAGTAGAGTATGTCTTTTTTTTTAACAGACTGGTTTTGTACTTGTATGTCTTTGTCAAGTCCCACGTGGGAATTACACATTTCTTTATGAAGATTACGTCAGATTTCAAAGCTACTGGAAGCATTCGTGACAAGAACGTTTTGTATCATATCTGCCCTGTCCAGTTTTTCGCAAGAGAAGAGATTTTATTAGATCATAGAACCTCGAAGCAGTTAGATCGCTCTCTCTCTCTCTCTCACTCGACATCATTGAGATTATATTAATGTAACGTAAATTGGTCACTCGTAACTTGTGAGAATTTCATATTTGATATTTCTTAGAGTTTATTTAGTGTTATTTAATTTCTTTTGTGGAATCTGAACAAACATTTCGTAACGGCGCCTGGTTTTTGTGAAATTGTGTAAGACAAGACTGCAGCAGAGAAAGAAGTTGGTATACCAAAAAAGTAAAGATTGTTATATTTTTATTAGTTGCAACTAATAACGGATAGGAATTGTGTTTAACTAATAATGGATAGGGAGTGTGGTTAACTAATAATTGTTAGGAACAGTGGTTAACTAATAACAGGTGGTTATGAAGGTTTGGTAAAAACTGTTGGTTACAGTGTTTTGAGTGAAAAAGATTTACACTTTTACACATTGCTGATTTTTTTGTGTTTGTGTTTGTTCCATTGTTTGTGCACTATTTCATTGTCTTATTGAAGTGTGTCTTTTTATTTTTATGTTTTCGTTTGCATTGACTTAGTTATTTTCATTGCTTCATCATTGCACATTTAATTAAATTTAACACTTGTGAATTAATTTGCATTTACTTAGAATTCTTTTCAAGATTTATTGTTGTTTAGCACTTGTGAATTAATTTCAAATTTCAATTATTGCCTAACACTTTTGAATTTTGATTGAATTAATTTTCTTGAATTTTGTGATAAATTAATTTTGATTTAATTTTACTTAATTTTGAATTCAGAATTAAATTAAATTTACTTTGTTTTAAGTAACAGTAATTTTCCCTAATATTGTGAATTTCACTTATAAATTTTGAATTTAATGATAAATTTTTGTATTTAAAATTTTTATAAGTATTTTATTATTATCCCAGTATATTTTCATTTGATTATATTGATGATAGGTAGAAACATAGAGTGGTAATTGATTTGCTTTCCTTCAATTTACTTGAAGTGACTTAGAACCAGGGAAGTACGTAGACTTCTGAAATCAGGGAAATACTTAGAGTTTTAAAGTTGTTGATGGAGTCATGCCCTTTGATTAATTTAATTACTTACAAGATTACCTCACACCTGTTTTGATGAACTTAATCTGATTTTCTGCAATACTGGTAAGTGTTAAGGGATCACTGTTGCCTTTAGAGTATTCATCGTTTAAACGTGCTATGAGGGGTCAGGTGTCTGGCTTTTGTGAGGTATCATTAAATGAATGGTAAGTGTAGTAACCAGATACTTGGCACTTCGTAACATCGTATATATATCATATATATATATATATATATAGATATATATCTATATATAATATATTATATTATTAAAATATATATATATATATATATATATATATAATAAAGATATAATATATATATATTATAATATATAGATATATATATATGTGTGTGTGTGTGTGTGTGTGTGTGTGTATGTGGTGTGTGTGTGGAAGTAAATTATACATTCTGGAGTCATCCAGCCTAAAAAAGAAAAGAATTGTAACTAATGAAAAGGAAAAAGGAAGCATTGGAGAAAGCATTGGAGTAGGATCAAACGTCAAAGATAATGCTAATTATATTAGGCAACATGTCAGAGTATGTAAGTTCTCTTTCAGTACTCTTATAATATTAATTTTTCTCTTTATCGTTCAACATTTGGTGTATGAGTAAAAAATCAATATTCATACCAATATTATTATTTGACCGTATATTGTATTATAGTAAATGAATAGATATATTATAGTGGATTGATCAGAATTATCATTTTAACTTTCGCAAATGCAGGGTCTCGATTGTTCTTATCACTCATGTTTTTTTTTTTTATTCTTGACGTTAATCCTGTTTTTCGTGTTTTCTTCAGTTCATGCTAATCATCTTCCCCTGTTTCTATCCTCTCTTTATTGTTTTCCCGTTATCTGTACACATTTCTAACTTCTTTTTGTCAGTTTCACTTCCTTTTCTCACTTCACATGATTTGTTTTTATGTTTAGAATAATCTTGTTAATTTCTTTTTGTCAAGGATTTTTTGATTCTTCATTATCTCAAATGCTATGTTTTGTTGTGATGATAATCCTTTGCAGTAAATTGTAGCTTTACTTTGTGTTTATTTATTTGAATTTGAGCGTTAAATATGTTTAAATACAACACTTATAGTTTGCATGTATTCATAATGCTATTTCTCGCTTTTCAAATAGTTTGGTATATAATTTACACCTTATTCATACTTGGACTTCGGTTTTTTTAAACAAATTTTCCTAATCTTCATTTCCTGACGTTTTACTTATTGTGTCGACACTTTGCCCCTTTGAGTTTTCACGGCGCATTTTCTCGAAGGCTAAAATTTCTAAAGTCGTCTTTTTTCCCTCTCCCCTTTTTCTCTCTCTACCTCATTTCTCGAGCCAGCTCCCCTTCTTTCCCTGTCATTTTCGTTCCTATCTTGAGCCCTCACCCATCGTGTCCTGTTTTGCATCTTATTTCTCCTTTTTCCTTTCCCTCGCTCTTTCTCCTGATTCCGTCTCATCTTTCCCCCTCTCCTCCAATCATCTGCGGTATTTTTCCTCCCCAGGATTTTTTTTATTCACTTAATCCTTCACTCTACCCCTTCCTACCCATCCTCTCTCCCCTCCCCTCATCCTGCGCCACCCAGGTGCTGCTGCAAACCCGTTTTGCTCGTTAGATGCCATCTTTTCATGATTTTATAATTTTGGAATATTAACAGGTATGTCTCAGTAGGGAAGGCACAACCTGCTTAAAAACTGTACGCTTGGCGTAGAAACGGAGTCGCACGATTTCTGTAAAAACATAAATTTCGAAACGAGATTTGAGAAGTTGTTAGCAAAATATTCATATTGTTTTCACCTTTTCGTGGGAGTTCCCAAAATTTCAAAGGATACAAACTCTTTTGATTGTTGAAGGCACATTTGCTGGTAGTGGCGCGCACATACACGCACATACATACATACACACACACACACACACACACATATATATATATATATATATATATATATATATATATATATATATATATATATATATATATATAATATATATATATATATATATATATATATATATATATATATATATATATATATATATATATATAATATATCTATATATATATATATATATATATATACTATATATATATATATCATATATATATATATATATATATATATATATATATATATATATATATATATATATATATATATATAATATATATATATATAGGGGCTGCTTCAGAGAGAGAGAGAGAGAGAGAGAGAGAGAGAGAGAGAGAGAGAGAGAGAGAGAGAGAGAACAGTTACAGCAACAGTCATCCTTTAACAGCTGAATTATTGAAGTCTCTTTGTAGGAAAATTCAACAACTTCATTCTTATTTTATTTGCCTCCCCAAAGGTTCGTCTTCAGCACGTTGGCCTATAAGTATACACTGTGCCAGACACAATCTTGCACGTCTTCTAACGCTTTCTGGATAATGAAGCCTGTCACACCTCTTCTTTATAATCCAGCCGACACTTTCTTGGTTTCTCTTCTCTATTTCTTCCGAAACGTATTTAAATATAAGTACCCCTCGTCAATCAATCATCTTAGATACTCTCCTAGTGCGTAAACCACATCAAAACTCTAATTCATCTTATCTTATATGGTAACCACATTCACCAAAGTACTGCTTTTCAGCCCTTCTTATCTCATGTACTATGTGCAACAAGCAGATATTCTCAATACATTTTTGCCTCTGTTTCTCTCATTTGCATGTACCACCCACACTTCACATTCATTTAACAGAGTTGTTATAAAAATCATATATTTTGTTTTTGCTTCTATTGATATCTCTCTCTTCCAGATCACTTGCAAAGTTCCTTCTGTCTTCCTTGAATCGTCTGTTCTCTGACATCTTCTCTCATTCTACAGTCATTCCATATATCAATTCCCAAGCATCTCGTTTTCATTCTTCTTCATCATATTGCTCTTGGTAACACTTTTAACGTTCTCTTCCTACAAAATATTGTTCACATTTTAGTTTCTGCAGCTCCCTGTCATTATCAGCGGTTAAGCTGTACCGTCAAAAAACTTCTGTCACTATACATTTCATGCATATGCACCTTCTGTAACGTTAAATTACAGCACACACTTCCATCATAAAACTTAGGATCATCGGCGGATGGTCACTTGTTCGTCCCTTTTTCATGTATCTCAACAGAGATCTTTCACATTTGCAATTGATCCCTGATCCCCTTCATCTACCGAGAGCAACGAGATTCGCTGAGCAGTAGCACCAATGTACAGTAAAATTGCCTCGTTGTCGAACATCTCAGTTCCAGAGGTCTTTTATTCTTCACACCGTTGGACTGTGGAACAACTTCCTAAGAGGAAGCCGTGCTTTTAGAACAGAAGTTCAAGCAAAGGTGCAGTACATTGCTACCTAATACTATTCTCCTTCCATTCTAAAAATTGTTTATATCTTTTTCTTAATTAATTTATCTTTTTTTAACACGGGAAGTCTCGAGGTCTCTTCTGTTTGTACTTCCCTTAACCTCGTCTTACTTCTTCCTAATCAACACCATATTCTTTGGACGGTTGAATTTCGAGTCAATGGCCCTGTGGGGTTGTTCTATATGAATAGGTTTCATCTTCTGAATAATAATGATAGTAAGTCTTTTGCAATGCCTTAGTCTTAGTAACGCCGCTATCAGAAGAATAGAGAAGAACCTCTACAAAATCTAATGCAGTTGAAACAGCAACAGCCTTCAGTAAGACTTGTTTGAAAGAGGGGTCTCCTACATAATAATAATTAGTAATAATAATAATGATAATGTAATCTCTTTAAATCGTACCGCCATAAAATTCCCAACCCAATAATAACCCTATTTACATTTTCTGTATTCTCTTTCATTTTAAAATCTATATTCACTGTATTCTATACATTCAGCAACAACTTTTATTTCTCTCCTCTTTCTTCTCTCGTACACTCTTTCACTAGCTTTCACTAGTTTCTCTCTACTATTCCCAATCAGTGATGTTTGATGTTAGGTATATCTTAGTTTTACCAGGAAACTGAGCTGATTAACAGCTCTCCTAAGGCTGGCCCGAAGGATTAGATTTTTTTTTTTTTACTTGGCTAGGAATATTCTTGTTTCCTTAGCAACGTGAACTACTGCTTATTGTGGGATCCGAAGCACAATATATCGAGAAATGAACTTCTAATCGCCAGAAATAGATTCCTCTGATCCCTCACTGGCGGCCGTGGGATCAGAGGAATTAATTTATATCTGGTGATTTGAAACAAGAGACGAAAGAGTAAGAGAAGTTTACGTTTTTGTCGAACTCCTTTTAAATATCACACAATATAGATCCAGTATGATAAGAAAATGGTCAAATTCCATTAATCACCATGAAGAGCCTTGCTCAGAGAACTGTAATGTGATGTGATTTTGATGAAAAAATACTATTGCCGACTTACTTCAGAAACCGTGGCTACAAAAGCAACAGATCTTCTGCATCAAGCAGGCTAATATTTTGTGTGCAGTTCTTGAATGAATTTTAAGTCTATAGATAAAATGAATAAAGCGCTTTTTTTGTAACTGTTTGTACCAAGTGGTTTACTTACCTATTTACCAATTTTTTAGTGAACTTATGAAACAAACTTATTATTAGACAAGGATACTGAAATTTGTTCATGTTCGAGCGTGTGCGTACGTACACTCAAATAATTAGGTCAATTTGTTAACTGCCACAGTTTCTTAATATCATAGAAAAGGTATGACGAAATTCAATGACATTTCTCCAATTTCTTTATAGGCAGATCTGAGTACAATTCAATGAATTCGATACTAGACAGAAAGGGAAAAATATCCTATTAAACGCGCACGTTATTATTATTATTATTATTATTATTATTATTATTATTATTATTATTATTATTTTTTTTTTTTTTTTTATTTTTTTATTTTATTTTATTTTTTTTTTTTGTGTCTCTATCACAGTCCTCCAATTCGACTGGGTGGTATTTATAGTGTGGGGTTCCGGGTTGCATCCTGCCTCCTTAGTAGTCCATCACTTTTCTTACTATGTGTGCCGTTTCTAGGATCACACTCTTCTGCATGAGACCTGGAGCTACTTCAGCCTCTAGTTTTTCTAGATTCCTTTTCAGGGATCTTGGGATCGTGCCTAGTGCTCCTATGATTATGGGTACGATTTCCACTGGCATATCCCATATTATTATCATTATTATTATTATTATTATTATTATTATCATCATCATCATCATTATTATTATTATAATGTTTTTGTTGGTCTATCACTGTCATCCTATTCGACTGGGTGGTTTTTATAGTGTGGGGTTCCGGGTTGCATCCTGCCTCCTTAGGAGACCATCACTTCTCCTACTATGTGCGCTGTTACAAGGAGCACTCTTCTGCATGAGTCCTGGAGCTATTTCAGCATCTAGTAATTTTTCCAGGTTCCATTTCATGGATCTTTGGATCTTGCCTAGTGTCCTTATGATTATGGGTACAATTTTCACTAGCATATCCCATATCTTTCTTATTTCTATTTTCAGGTCTTGATACTTATCAAATTTTTCTTACTTTCTCATCTGTTCTGGTGTCCCATGGTAATGCGACATCAGTGAGTGATACTTTCTTTTTGATTTTGTCAACTTCATGTCTGGTCTAATAATTGGCACGTATCACACTATCTGTTCGATACCATAGTCCCAGAGGATCTTTGCCTGATCGTTTTCTATCACTCCTTCAGGTTGGTGCTCGTATCACTTATTACTGCAAGGTACTAGTGTTTATTGCACAGGCTCCAGAGGATGGCTTATCTACTGATTCATGCCTTTTTGTACTGGTTCTGTGCAAGTGCCGGACATTCGCGTGCTATGTGGTTTATGGCATCGTTTTTATAATGCACTTCCTGCATATGGATGAGATGTTATTTCCGTATATCGTTCTTTGAACATATCTGGTTCTTAGGGCCTGATCTTGTGCCGCTTTTAGCACTCCTTCTGTTTCCTTTTTGAGTTTTCTACTCTGTAGCCATTGCCACGTTTCATTGCTGGCCAGCTCTTTAGTCTGTCTCATGTACTGTCCGTGCATTGCTTCGCTGTGCCATTCCTCTGTTCTGTTTGTCATTCTCCTGTCTCTGTACATTTCTGGGCCTTCGTCTACTTTTATCAGTCCTTCTTCCCATGCACTCCTGAGCCACTCGTTTTTCACTGGTTTGCAGATATTATAATTATTATTATTATGACACAGCATGTAATTGTATTGGTATTGCTCATAATATTATAACACTACACTAATTTTTAAGTTTTCTGTACAGGAAAACTACCGAGATGGCTTTGTCTGTCCATCCGCTCTTTTTCTGTCTTCACTCGGATCTTAAAGCCTATTGAGGCTAGAGAGCTGCAAATTGCTATGTTGATCATCCACCCTCCAATCATCAAACATACTAAATTGCAGCCTTGTAACCCCAGTAGATTTTATTCTGATTTAAAGTGAAAGTTAGCCATGATCGTGCGTCTGGCAACGCTATTGGACAGACCACCACTGGGCCGTGGCTGAAGGTTTCATGGGATTTGGTTCATACAGTATTATACCTAGACCACCGAAAGATAGATCTGTTTTGGGTGGCGTTGATATTACGCTGTACAGAAAACTCGATTGCACCGAAGAAACTTCCGAGCATTATTTACTTGTTTACATGTTATTATTTGGAGTTTGACCGAAAATAGATTAAACAATATCCTAAGCAGAGCTTCGGAATCAAAGAAACAATGGGGCCATGAAAGGGAAACAAAAGTTTCAAGGCTGTAATACATTTGTGCGGATTTAGGGACTAGCAGGAATTAAGTTTGCGCGGTAAAAATATGTTACTCTTGCGCGAAAAAAAGGAGCTTCTGGAATTTACCAGTAAAAAGTTTGAATTTACTGAATAAACTTAAGAGCCGCACTCCAGCTTTTAGAGAGAGCCTTTAGTTTTTGCATGGCGATGGTGCTCATGTACACAAGAATAAAAAAAAAGAAGCACGCACGCACACAAAACATTCGGTTTAATATTTCCAAACAATGTTATGCAATGCTGTCACCTTAGTGGCAGAGAGTACAATATTTAACATAAACAAAGAGTATAAGGATAATTGAAATGATAAAGAGAAGTGGATGACATTATTTTTGGGATGCGATTGTCAAGACCCGAATACGTACGTAGGTAGAAACTTGATACCATTCATACCAGCTGGCGTCAGACGATCAGAAAAAGCAAAAGTGATCATTACAGCAAGTTTCATTCTGGTGATAGAAATTCGTTTTCAATATTTGAAATCTAATAGCTTCAACTATTCTACTAGAACGGATATATGCAGCCGCAGCGATGACTGATTGATATTTAATTCAACAATTACATAGATTTAATGTTTAAGTCTCCTGTTCTTGTTGTGCAGTCATTTTAAGCATTCATAAACAAAAAATATTCTACCTAAAATCTTTTTCCTAACTTTCCGCGTTGTGCTGGGGTATCCAAAATTAAATACCAGCTCACTCATTGCTGCCTAACCCGAGATATTATATCTTCATAAAATCCCAAAATATTCAAAACAAATGAAGAATGAATAAAGTTTGCCCGGACTTAACTGCACTTTTAATCTAAGCAGATTACATCCCTTCACGCGGAAACGTAAGATTATTTGCTAGTAAACGTAATATTTCGTAATATTTCCCTTCTTAAATATTATTAAATATTCATGTACTAGTTTCCATGCGCAACCTGTGTAGCTGCAATTCCTCGCAAAAGACTTTTGCTCCCAAGAAAGAAATACACTGTGGGGTTGCGAAAATTTGGCGGTCAGCGCGATCGTATATTCCACCATTTTGGATCGATTTGGCAATAATCTTACCGCAATTTCTTTTATTTCAGGTGACTAAACAGTGTCCGGAATTTACATTATGTGTTAAAATTTCACTGAATAAATGAGTGCGTTTTGTTTTCAATTTATTGGATTCGTGTTAGGGATTTATATTATTGCCAATACATATTATATTATCTATGTTTTTGAAATGTGAATAATACTGACCTGTTTCTGTCATTTTTTAAATTTGGTAAGTACGAGTGTATATCGAAAATTCCATATCTTCAACTCCAGTCCTGAGACCTATGTACTAACGCACATTCATTCGTTCCTTTAAGGTTGGAAAGAATGCTAGTTCTCTAGTGGTTTATGCTCGCTGTTTTACAAGTTGCAGTGAGCAAGAAAACTAAATATGGGCAACGACTGAGTTAAATTTTGGCCGTAGAGCTTGCTGAAAACTTTCACTGATAAGACTGGAACAAGGGAGAAATACGAGTGAAAGTGAACTGGGAACATCATTTAAAGTTAGAGATTGAGGAAGACATAGACATTCCCAAATTAAGCTGACAGGAGTTTAGCAAAACAATAGAAAGTGCATAAATATATGTATTATCGTTTTTTTTATTGCTTACATTATGATATTTGTCATTAATCATGTTAATGGTGTATGATAATCTTAATGTGTCGAAAGTGATGGTATTAATTCACTATATCAGCTATTCCAAAAGTACCATGCGTTTTTAAAGCTTCTTTGAAGCTCATTAGCGCTTTATAATAACCTGAAAAGGCAGCCAAGCAGTATAGGCTGTAGTTCAGGTAGTTTGCGAGAGTAAGTATATCAATAACGTACCTAAGGGTATTTCTATTGAATTGACGAGTAACCGCCAGATATCATTGCATAGCCCCCAAAACTTATTTCTACGGGGATAAAATACAGTGGGGGGGGGGGGGGGGGGGGGGGGCACAAAGCACGCAACAGCAGTTAACACCTTAATGACCCCATTTTAGCTTTTCCCTTTCCGATAAGGAGTAGAAATATACAATCATTTTATTGTCTAAAGTCTCTGCTGTACAATTTCAGGAGACACATTCATGAAAAAATAAACTGGAATTTTCTGTCATGGCCAGTTATTCCTTTGCTCGTAACTTTTATGATTACCTGAAGTTCATGCATTCTGAAATATAACTTATGAATATTTCAGTCACAAGCCGCCATTGACCTGTTTGACATATTTGCAATTTGCAAACTAAAGTTTCCAAAGCTTTTAGGAAATGGACAGATGATTTGTTTTGATATGTCAATTACTCTCTGGATTGGTTTTATTGGATAATGATGTAATCTATTATTCGAAACTTGTATATGATATCTTTTCACGTTGGACTTGGAATTTAGCTTTGTAAGAAAAGGAATTAATTGGCCCTAATTCTTGGTCTATGCCAGTATACACTTTGCTTTAGTACACGTATATATTCTTAAGAACCAGAGAATACAATTTTTTACATTTTAAGGAACATCTGCTGTATCAATTTAGCATCATACTGAATTTATTCTTTGTAGATTGCAGAAGGGATTTACTTCTGTTTGCCTATAGCATCAACTCCTTGTGAAATTGGGGTGAATCTGCCTTTAGAACAATAAATATACTGTTCCCTTGGCCTTACTGAAATTGTTGATTTTGCTCATGGCCAAGAATTACAGATCGTACAGGATAACTGACCCGGGTAGACTTCTCGGATACACGGCCAATATCACCAAAAAGACCGATTTATTTGATTCTTTTAAAAATTTTTGTTTCTAAGTTTTTGTGAAAAGTGTTACAAATAAACAGCTCGAACCCTATTCCAAAATCTTAGGGTATGCGTTAAGTGGAAAGGCGTTAAGTGGAAAGCTTATTAAAATATGGTCGAACAAATGGGCCTAATTAATTTCTGTTGCATAGTAGATCGGTTCATGTAGTTAGCCTTGGGGAACAGTAACTATAAGAGTTTGCCCTGATGGTACAAAGTGGCGAAGTTTCCTCCAAATAGTTGATCGAAGTGATTATTTTAATACTTTTGGCTTTATTTCGATAATACGGAAGAAATTCTTCCTTTAAAAAACTTCATTAAAAAGAGTAATAAAAATTACCCTTTCAAGTGTATTTTTAAAAAGAATTTACATATCGTATCGATCATTCTTATCCTCCTGTAAGCTCAGTATAACTTTAATTAGTAAGTTTTGTTTCATACAAAATTTACGATTTACGCTTGGGTAAGAAGTTATACGAAACATTGAAATTCATATTCTTAGACAACAACACAATTCTTCCCATCTTGTGAGTTGCTCTATTAAAATCATTATGGCCTCTCAAAAGACAGTTAGCCCGGCTCTACAGAACACGTTTCACGTGAATATAAACGGTACAACGGAGGAAACGCAAATAGATTTTATCGCAACTGTTTTCAAGAAAATCTCCAAATGACTGTAACTATTCATGGCATTCCCGGGAAGTGGTGAACAATGCATGCGAGTTACCTTGCTATCTTGTTTGACAAGAGACTCTGCTTACGCAAGCACTTCCATAGTTAACAAATGCTGCTCTCCCTCTTTTATTTAGAAAATATTGTTTTATTTAATCCTTGTTGTTTGTTCTTTCAAATCATTAT
>NC_061107.1:132123962-132126462 GCF_015104395.2 Macrobrachium nipponense | reverse complement strand
TTTAATATATATATATATATATATATTATATAATATATATATATATATATATATTATTATATATGTATATTTTCTGTATATTTCTGTATGTTTGTGTTTGTATGTGTATGCATATTAATGAAGGTTAGAGCTTATAGCCAAAAATTAAAAACAAAATGGAAAAGAATGAAAAAATAATAAAAACATGGTTCAGGTAGCCGCAGCCGGTGTCAATAGAGGGCTTAGGTTAAAAGACTAGGAAGCTAACAGTTTCTGATGACATGTATAAATAATACGTGTGGTGTAGGGTCAAGCTCGTGACGGGGTTGTCCAAAATATCATTAAAAGATGCATATTTATTTATAACGCTTGATAGTCTAGTAGATATTGCCGTGAAAGTCTTACGTTTTGCAGATGAAATAATTCTGCTTTAGGAAACAATATTTCTTAAAAAATTCCCCGAAACTTAGTGTTGTATGTTCGGAACTTTTCTGCTCTGTGAAACTTCGTCTCTTTCACTACTTCGTTTTAACAAAATAAATGACTGAAGTCTTCAGGAAAATAAGAGCGTAGGGGCAAGTACCACCAGCAATAGGCCTTTCTGGTGATTTTATCAATACCAAAGGTGCAAAATGTTTCAAATTTCCTTGATATATAGATTTAGAAATCAATGAGAATCGTCTTTATCTTTTTTGACGTTCGAATGAAGGACTGTCATTTATGTTTTTGGCAAAGGACGATCCATTTTCTCCCATGAACACGATCCAAATTGCGATAAGAAGAGTCATAAAAGTGACTGATTACAATCGATGCTTTTACGTCAGGTGCTGAGGATCTATAATGATTTTGTTTTGTTATTTGTCTTCACGAATAACGAGCGCTTAAAAAACAACCAAGATGAATTTAATTTCTTTAAGTGTAGTACTTGGCGTTCATTTTCTATGGAAAAATTGATTGCTTATACTACGTGTACTTGTCCAAACACATACATAAATACAAACACACACGCATATATATATGCATGTATGAATACACACACATATATATACATATATATATATATATATATATATATATATATATATATATATATATATATATATATAAATAATCTTTATACCAATATAGTCCACAGGAGAAAAGAGAATATCCAGCGATCAGAGTAGTGTTTATTTTCTTTTCTTCTGTGGATTATATTATATATATATATATAGTATATATATATATATAATATATATATATATATATATATATATATATATATATATATTATATATATACTATATATAATATATATATAGATATATATATATATATTATATATATAGATATATATTAATATATATATATATATATAGATATAATATATATACTACTATATAGATATATATATATATATATAATATATATATATATATATATATATATATATATATATATATATATATATATATAGATATATATATATATATATATATATAATATATATATATATATATATATATATATATATATATATATATATATACTATATATATACATATACAATATATTACATATATTCAGCTTATCTTATCATTCACTAAATAGAATATTGCTGCTATATGTGGGGTACTTTGAAAATTAGATCCTCTCAGTATTAATTTAATTGAAAGCATTTCCTCATATCAATGACCTCCCTTTTGCATCTCTTCCTCATCGTCTGAAAGTGGACCATTTAATCATCTTCTTGTTGTTTTTGGTTTACTTCTCTAGAGGTTCAATATACAGTTTAAAAATTATTTACTTGATTACAGTGTACCGCTTGCCTCTAGAGTCTGGTGCTCCCCAACGTAGAAAGCGCCTCAGTGGCGTGGTTGGTATGGTGTTTGCGTCCCACCTCGGGTTCGATTCTCGGCCATTCCATTGAGGAGTGAGAGATGTGTGTTTCTGGAGATAGAAGTTCACTCTCGACGTGGTTCGGAAGTCACGTAAAGCCGTTGGTCCCGTTGTTGAATAACCACTGGTTCCATGCAACGTAAAAACACCATACAAAAGTAAATGGTCGACTAAAAAGTCAGGTACTTGTCCAAAATACGAGTTAATTCACGAAAAATAAAATGAGAGGGTTTAATACAGCTGCACATGGTAATGACAAGGAAATGAGTCTGCAACGTTTAGATTATGGCGTGCATCAACTGAAGTAGTTATTTTTCCAAGACAATGTGGACAGTAATTTTGGTGAGATACATTTATTTGCGACATAACCTATCTCATCACTCCTTTTTGAGGGGGTTATCAACTGTACCTGTGTCCTTCATTGATTCATCAAATGGAAATGTCACAGATGTAATGCTCAAAATGATTTACACAAACAAAATGCCCCAAAGTGGACTCACTGTCACTGCCGTTTGATACTTGTGGTCTCATTTTCTGATTCAAACAACCATCAAGCGACAACCTCTCCCATTTAATCAGTTTCTTACCCCCCTAGTGCTAAACTTTTGAACCATCGGCATAATTGATTATTCAAGAGACAACC
>NC_061107.1:132122253-132123462 GCF_015104395.2 Macrobrachium nipponense | reverse complement strand
TGTTTGTACGCACGCGCTCGTGAGTGCTAATGCCATAAACAAAATAACTTATATAAGCAGCTACAGAGTAACTGAAGACAACTCTTTAGGTCACACAATAGAAAACCACCACCTACCTTTCTCCATGGAATACTTGTCAATACTCAAGGCTTGTCCCATAAATCGTCTCCTATGGACTCGGTATTGTACCTCGAATGGAATGGAGGGGGGGGGGGGGGGGGGGGAAGGTCTTGCAACACTGCTTATGTAAAGAACACTGCTTATGTAAAGACACCTGTGTGTGCGTGGTTTCGTCGCGTTAGCTTGTTAGATTGTGAGCCTGCGTCTTCAAGGTTCAGTGAATGCCATGAGATTCAGTATTCAAACAGCGAAGGAACTGGGTTGTGATACGTTTTCATTTTTCAGTATAATGTTGTTATTCAAGTCCGAATACACGAGCATAACTACGTCGGGAAAATTATGTTGAGATGGTAATAATCGCTCACGTCGGCAGTTTTTCGCCCGTGACTAGTGGCCACTTCTCTATTCCAAAAAAAAAAAAAAAAAAAAAAAAAAAAAAAAATCGAGTTATGCGTAGAAATCCTGTCTAGCACATTTGTGTCAACTGTTACATTGAGAGTCTAGTTTCCGAAAATAATTCATCAAAATAACGGACTGCTAGCGCTCGCGGGGGGGCGTAGGGGATGGGGGGTGGGTGGGCAGTGTTGAAATTTGCTAATCAGTATTTTTCACAGTTCTACTTACATCCGTTACTAAATAACTATTCCGGTATCAGACGTTAAAGTGGTAGGTTTCGAATCAGTCATTAACATCCTTATTACCTTTACAAACGTTACCAACATTACCTTACTTGTCTTGTCTGACATGATGAGAGAATTTTCGTGAATGAATGAACGTCTTATATTACGCGATAAAAGAAAAATTAAAATGTGTAAGAAAAATGAAACCTCTGTCTCTGATGACGTCAAATATGTCGAGTAGGAAATCGTTAATGTAAGGATGTGAAATGTCAAGATACTTCAGGAAAAAACCAAACTTCTCGACGTTGTGTCAAAATATCAAACCTGATTTCTGTCAGAAAGACTTCGATTGGAGAGTCATACAATTACCGAGATCATTTCATCAGTTTCTTTGGTGGTTCAGTAGCTTTAGCAACTAGAATTATACAAGCAAACGCGAGGCGATTTTTGTTATTTGCTAACTTTTCTT
>NC_061107.1:132112253-132114753 GCF_015104395.2 Macrobrachium nipponense | reverse complement strand
AGAAATAAGTAAATCCGTTCGTGAGATCAGTTCATTATCTCAAATACCAACAACGCTGTTTGCTGTTTCCTCCGAGGGAAGACTCAGTCTTTTAAAAAGAATCTCCACGATTTCGAGTTGCATTCCAATCATCCTCGGCAGGATAATAATGGGACCTTCAGAGGAGAGCAACATAATATCGACGATAACTTCTTAGTCTGTAACGTCATTATCCTGCGGATTCATAGACTAAAAGATTTAACTTATTTCTTTTTTGTTTTTTAACAAACATCGACTAAACTTTACTCGCGCCGTAAGCTCCGTGTAAGATAAGTGCTTATGATTTCAATGTGCAGCATTATCATGTTCTATCGGTTTATCTCTTTTGTGTTCTTGTCTTGAATATTGCTGTTTGATATAGATAATATTGCTTTCAGAATGTTGATGGTCTCTGTCACAGCATTTCTAAATTCGTAAATATTACCTTTCTAGTAGATATATTTTCAGATGCAGAAAGAGTCAGACAAACACGTAACATCTTCTGAGACCGACCTTTCATTATTATATCGCCACAGCCTTGCCTAGGAATTGTAACTAGACCCTTTTGCTAGTGACACGAATGTCGTGACCATTAGACTGAAGGAGGCATTCGTGTATTATATACTATGTTCATCTTATTCTATGTGATGCTTGTGTCGGTAATATGTCAGAAAGAAATTCATAAGCGTGGCTGTTACCGAAATGCAATATCAATTTTCTATTTACAAATTACTAACATTGAAAACCAACCAATACTGCTCGTTCTACTTGAAAGTGTATACAGCAGACCCGCGTACTTGTTAGCAGATATTCCTGGCTCTGTCGAATTATTGATTTTGTGATTTGTTTGTCTTTTTAACAAAGGAGGGAGTCACAGGAAAGTGTTACCTGTTCGTTGCAAAGGGACGAGTTTTGTCACTTGGTAGTAAAAACATTCTCAGAATAAAAATACAACGTTTTCTGTTGCCGGCGGTAGTTCTTACGTTTATGTAATTAACAAAGGGACCTGGAGGTTTGATATAAGAGAGAGAGAGAGAGAGAGAGAAGAGAGAGAGAGAGAGAGAGAGAGAGAGAGAGAGGGGGGGGTTCTTTTGCTGTGCAATAAAATGCCATCCTATTGGGTAATTATTATGGGCTACTCATTATTTGAATGAAAAAGATAATAATTTTCAAAAAGATAGAAACAGTAGTATTATTACCTCGTCATATATAATAGATTAACATATATGGAGGTGTTAGGGTTTTCTAATATGTAAAAGATACGGAAATTAAAATTATTTATATCATTATTTTGTTTATGCAAAGGCATCATAATGTAGAATTCAGTTACGATTCTATGTAAAAGAAATAGGTCAATCCGTTTGAAATACTCGTACACACATGCTCACACACACACACACACACACACATATATATATATATATTTATATATATATATATATATATATATATATATATATATATATATATATATATATATATATATATATATGTATGTATGTATATATATAATATATATATATATATATATATATATATATATACATACAAGCACATGTATATATATATATATATATATATATATATATATATATATATATATATATATATATATATATATCAGCCTCTTATTTTTTTACCTGTGGTGATGTGTGATGGACGAATCACATGTTAATGTAATAATAATTATAATATATAAATATATATAGCCATAAAATGTTATGGATCCAACGTTTCGAAGTTGTTTGGTCACGTTAAGCAAAGGATGAATTTGGGATGATGAAAAATGTGTATCACTCGGAAGTTTCAGGAGTAGGAAGAGTAAGAGACAAACGATGTGTAGGTCGTCTAAGATTCTGGAAGCGAATGAACTTTATTATAAAAGGAAGTGCAACTATTATCAGGATAATTATAGTGACTGGTATAGCGTGTGCGTCTGTGTGTATGTAAAAGGGAGAGGTGAGGGTGGAGAAGTAATGATAGGTGCAATATGGATGAGACGTCTGTGTAGTATATCAAACAATAATGATGAATAATTTTCCTTAATTTGCTGTTCATCCTTGATTCACCAACCTAAGGGCGCACGTGGAAGAGACTGCACATCGTTTTTGTCTGAAATAAACTCTATCAGCTGAAACCGTTTATTTAGAAACAATTTTCCATTCTGACACAGATTCTGAGTATATATTTATATATGAATCATGTGATGAAAATATCTTTTCTGTTTAGAATTACGTTTTCTCCGATAGCTGAATAACTAAAGTTGTAAACTTTCTGTCATAGCAAGCTGAAACTCCTCTCGTAATATGAAGCGAGACGAAGCTCACAGTTAATCATGCAAGCACTTAAAGGCGGTTAGTCAATGAGACCAGTGTCATGGCGAATAAACTGAAGTTTATAGATGCCATTAGCTTTGGTCCATCTGTAAACTAAATATAGCATACCCAAGTCATGCTTCAAAGTCTAGTAATGTCTGATGCAT
>NC_061107.1:132094753-132107253 GCF_015104395.2 Macrobrachium nipponense | reverse complement strand
TTTAATCTAAATTCCGAACTCACGAGCGTCATTTTCATTCCGAGCTAATTGCCTCCTTTTATATCTCTTTCTACGAAAACAGGAAACACCCTTAAAGGTAAAATTCCTGCTTGGGCTCGATACTATGTTAAACTAGACGAAAGAATATATTAACAAGAGACATGCCATCCCAGAGGTCATGTCGGTTTACTTTTCCCTAATGAGCCAAGGATATGACACTCATCACGAACGATCTTGCGTCATCGTATGACCTTGGCTGGCTCAGCTTTGTATAAAGCGTGAGCAGAATTCATTTAATAAGATTTAAAAATCGTGCCTCAACATGAAGTTATAAGATTTTCGACGAACCTGATTTAAATCCTGGGTGCAGGAGTATGTGGTTCTGTCGTAATGGCTTATTACCGAGACATTTTTTCAGATCTAGATCACAAATGACGCATAGTGTTTTACAACAGAGCGCTGCGAGAGCTAATGTAAGGTTGATTTATTGAAATGTCCAGCACGAACACTAGCAAACTAGATTTTTCATTGTGATACTAGAAACAAACGAATTATTACCATAATTTGAAATAGTCATGCATTGCTTCTCAATTTCACAACCGAAATTAAGGCATAAGTGACGCAAAAAGTTTCTTAAAAGACTTGGATTATCCTCCTTTTCATGGCAAATATTATACTCTGGAGTGAGCAGATGTAAAGTCATATAATCGATTATTTCTATTTAAGGCACAAATGATTAATTTCTCTCTTTCCGTCTATATATAAAAAAATACATAGACAGGTATGTTTCTGTGCCGATGTCAACAACATATCTAAAAAGAGAAGGTTGTGAAGTGTCTACAAAGACTCTCTTAAGCATATTCACTTGGACCTCGTAGACCAAGGGTATTACAAGTACTCTAACAGCGTCCATTCTGGACCCCTCTTTTAATTTTCATTTTTCTTAAACAAACAGGAAAATTGAGGAATATCTGAAAATAACAAAAATACAAGAAGGGAAAATGTCAATTCCAGTAAACGTCACCCTATCCTGTTTTCACGTTTGGACAACCTTTTCCATTATGAATATGATTTTTATGATACTCCCCACCTGCATGGTAGCTTATCATCATCCCCTTAATGCCAGCCATATGCCAAATCCCTCCAAGGGTCACTCGTACTTAAGGGAATAGTGCCCCCTTTTCTATTATATTCGTTTGAACATAGATCTCCAGTACAATTTTACAAGATCCAGTTAGCAGCTGGTCACCCTCCAACTCGTGAAAGCTCACACGTCTTGATGATCTGTCCCCCCTTCCTTCTACCTAACCTCTTTCCCTCACTATTGTTATCGAAACACTTCCGCCTCCGCCACTCTGGCTACAGACACCTGCATGACCAACGGTCGTCCTAAACCTCTTGACCCATGATAGTCTCCATTGTACCCCATTCTCCACACCTCTCTGCCAGCGTCCAATGACCTCTTTCAGGCAATTAACAAGAAATGGTGGTGGAGGATGAAAGCACCCAAGGAGAATCATGCTGGCCGTGACTGGATGTGACTGGCTCTTCCTTCAACTGGTATAAATATGGACTAACCTGGCTTGCCAAACTGCACTTTGCCCTGGCCAGTACTCACAGTCGTATACCCTTCAGTCAACCCTAACCTGACTACAATACCAGTGTCCAAGAAGTGGTGTCACGCTCTATGACTCGGCCTGCCACTACCTCCAACCTTCATCTTGACGCTGACCTGTCTAGTCTCTTCCTGAACCTACTATCCTGCAGCCTGGACTCTGCCCAGAGGTCTGCCTTGAACTCTCCGCTGCGAGCCCTTAGAAGTTCCTATATGTTGCTGCTTGAAGAGTAACATTTGACTGTCGTTGGTGAAGATTGCAAGTGACCTGCAACCTTCCAATGATGCCCTGGCTCTGACTACGACTGTCCTGTTCGCGGACTAAGATAACTAAAATTGGAGGTTGTTCTGTCTGCCCTTCACCCCCTATTCCTAACACTCATTCCGTGTTTCAATTGTTTTCTCTTATTTTCCATTCCTTAAACATTCCCATCTCCATTAGAGACTTATGTGAGCATTTATAATTGTAGATTGTTTATCATTGGACTTGTGCATCAGCTTAGACTGCTTTGCAGATCCATGTAGCCGGCCCCATTGTGTGCCTTCTCCAGCAGTTCAAGTGTCACTTGACGTATTCTGCCAGTGCCAATCTTAGGTTGAAGCCCAGGATACCAGCGAGAGCAAAGGCTCGCTTCCAGTGCTCCACTGCATAATGTTATTCAATGTAATAGTCTTAAGTTCTAGACCCTCCTTTTAGTGCTCTTGCTTGCAACTTGGTGGTACATTTGTCATTGCTATTGTACATAGTAGAGTTATCCCTGAGAGCGCTACGAAGTCAACTAGTGCTCCTGTATCATATCTTCTGATTAGCCCTATAGAAATAATAATTCATTTGTGGACAACTTATGCTTATATTCAATCCCTGATGTATGCTAGTGTTTTTATAAAAGGTGTCTACATTTTCTGTTTGTAGCCCTGTATGTCCCCACTAAGTCAGCTTCCACATGTTTGCACAAGGTCTAGATTTTTTAGTAGTTTCAAAATTGTGATTGCTCAGATTTTTTCTTTCAAAATCTGGCACACAGACTATGACAAGTAACATACACAATGTATATACCATGGTAAAAAAAATTATGATTGACCATGAATATGCACGATTATAGTGATGGTGTAGAAACAAATCTGAGAAGAGAGGAAATTGACTTCTATACTGCTACTACTACTTAGATTCAGCAAGCCTTGTGCTGGCACAGGTTCTTGCTCTTCAGCAACCCATAACTGATGATTGAGATTCTGCTAAGAAAAAAGACAAATAATGGTTCGTGCAAGTGCAGTTTGTGATGTGAACCATGCCCTAACCACTGGGTCAGAAATGAAAAGGGGTAGTGAGAGAGAAAGTGTTGTTGTAGCAAGTCCCAGTGAGTTGGAGAGCCTGGGGAGGAAGGGATAAAATTCAAGTCAGAGAAAATGGATGAGATTTAAAGTTCCCTTTGGATAAACTGTAAAGCTTAAGATGTAGGCACAGTGCCAACAGAGTGTAGTTTTAGTCTTGAGAAGAGGAGACTAAAAAGGAAGGGAGGAACGTGGGAGGGAGAAAAAGCATGATCCTAGTTGACTTTATTGAGAGAACAGGGGAATTAAAGTGGTGGCTGGGAGGTGATGTTGGGTATTTGTAATGAATGGATGATGATCTTTGCTTATACATAAGATGGCTGTGTGCTATCAAGACCTTGCTCATAGAGCAGTCTGTACATCATTTTGGTAAAGTGGAATGCGGTATGAATGTCTGGGAGGTGTTTTTTGGAGGGAAGGGATTGGTCTCTGTGGATGAGAGAGAGAGAGAGAGAGAGAGGAGAGAGAGAGAGAGAGAGAGAGAGAGAGAGAACAAAACTGATAAAGACATAATCAAAAAAAAGAAAATTTGTAAGTATGGGAATGTTACTAATGCTCATAACAATAATAATCATACTGAATATAACATTAATAATAGCGACTGAACATTAATCAAAAGGAAAACATAATATTTGTATTCTAGGAATGAAGGGTCAGTTGCTGTAAAGATGTTGAACCATATGTCACCAGTGCAGGCTCTGAAAAACTTCAGCAGAGATGAGTTTGTTGCATCAGCCATAAAAGGGGTAAATAAAAAAGGGGATAATTTGGCACGAGGTACTTATGAGATGATGAGTAATCTGAGGCCTCGTTTGGCAGGGGATCCTGTTTTTGTTCATCTTGTTGGTGGGTAGGAGCAGAGGAATGCTGAAAGTGCTTCAATGTTTCCAGTTATGTGTTACCAGTTTGGGAACTCTGTGAAATTCCAACTCATTGGAAAGGTTTCAGGAGACAGTGTAACAGGTAATGATATAATGGCTGATCCACTACCTGTTCACAGTATGTACATGATCTGTTTTCTACACTGATCAATTGCCAGGTACAAATATATCCCAGCCATATCTGATTGATGATGACAGTGAGTCTCCTTGGTGTGTTCTTGGAAAGAGAAAAACATTGCAACTTGGTGTTTTCTACCATTTTGCAGACCTGGATCCCTTGAGAAGTAACTGATGAATTTCACAGTGTGCTTCATTCTTACAGGACCTGAAAATATTGTGTTTTATTTGCATGAGGGACTGATTGAGGGTGATACTGACTGTGTCATACTGCAGAGTGCTTTTTTCAAGTTGATCTGCCTCTTCGTTTCTTTCAATTCATATGTGACTTGGAATTCAGTTTAGTGTCACTTGACTTTCATTGCTCTGATGAGCAAAGGCTGGAGCTTGTATGCTGGTTAGGACGTGCACATTCTCACTATGTGACTGATTCTTTATTGTGAGAATTGCACATTTTAAATCCTTGTGGATTGTTGCAGCAGCTGCTTCTTGCATGGTGATCCTTCTCAGGGTAGTAAGGAGATTCCCAATATGAATTCTGAGAGGATTGCGTTCCCCATGCAAATTTAAGATTCTTGTTATTTTGTTTTTCAAATGGCAGTCTACTACTTTTCAAGGTTTTGAAAATGGTGAGAGCATTTCTTTGATCCACTCTGGAGGGAAGAGAGAGAAGTTGGTTTCTTCTCTAAGCAGAGAGTCTTGACCACACTGGGGCACCTGCAATTATTCTCATTGCATTGTTTTGAATAACTTCAAGTGAGCAGAACTGAGTATGTATCTCTGTGAGTGCCAGCGCCAGATATTCCACTATAGAGTGGGTTGTTTGAATGCAGAATATTCTGAGTAGATGACTTGGTGCTCCTTGGCGATGTGAAGTGATGGATGCTACATTCATTGGCTGGGAGAGCTTATGATTTATATTCACTCCCAGGTACATGAAGTCACTCTATCATGGGTTCTCCCATAATGGAGAGACTATTGGGTGGCAAAAGCTTGAACGTTACCTGGTTGCGGGGGGCACACCAACCACCATGCAGACATCATCAGTATAAGTGAAGATTTCCAACTGTTTGGATAGGTTTATTTTAGCAATATTTTCCATGAGGACGATGAAGAAAAAGGGGCAAAGAATTCCTCCCTGTTGTGTTTCATTCCATGTTCATTGAGGTCAGGGTATGCTCCTTGAAAGCAGACGCTTGCTTCTCGATTCTGAGTGTACTTTTGTGTCCATGCCTGAGTACCAATTCCCTTTCTAAATGCATAGATACGTGGATGCAAGGGGTCTGCCTTCCAGAGCAGTCTATGAAGGACCATCTTCTCGGCTACCTTTTTGGTTCAGCTAATTAAAGCAATGGGTCTGTAGGTGCTTGGCTTTTTTGGTTTGAGGATTGAGTTTGTATCCTGGTTTCATTTTCTTGGTCTGACTCTTTCAACACAAGTCTTGCTGACCAGCATTAGGTACACTGTCTTTGCAGCTTAGCCCATATTCTTGAGCATGCTGTAGGTTATAAATATCAAATCCAGGTACAGAATCCTTTGCTTTCTTTCAAAGCAAAGTTTAATTCCTCCATGGTGAAGGGAGTGTCAGTTTGGTTATGGGTGTTGCAGGCTTCAATTACACTCCTGCTTCTGAAAGGTTCTAATTCTTTTAGGCATCACTGAGTGTCCAGGGAAAGGTTGACAGTCTTACTCCTGTCAGCAAAGTTCTTTGTGATTCTGTCAGCTTCACTTTGTGGGTCAGTAAGGGACATCTATAAAATTCTTTTTGCTGGAGACTTTGTTGAACTAGTTCCACAGCTTAGCAATGGGTGTGAGATGATGTACTCCTCTGCACCATTATACTAATACTAGGTTTCTAGTCTCACTTCCTCATATACCTGAGCTGAGTGAGCTGAGACATCAGTCAATGTGGCATACAAACAGTTTGTTCTGTATCCCCTGAAGAGTGTCCTCACTTGGTTGACTCTTCTGCTCTTCTCCTTTATCTGGGAGTTGTAGTAGTACCAGGTATCTTTGTGGTTTGTATTTGTGGATGAGTATTTCTTTTTTGGTATGGATTTTGGCATGGACACTCTAGCGGCCTCATCATGTTGTTACAGAAATCCCGTAAAAATGTACAATCATCCTGTGGAAGATGATTTATGTATTTTGTGGACCATGTAGTCATGTGATTTTCAAGAGTTCCACTTAGCAAATTCAGGGTTCCATCTGGGAGGAGGTAGAGGGAGAGGGAGCCTCCTCAACCATAATGCTACAAGGCAAAATGGTAACTGGTAAGAACGGGGTGCAGCTCCCACATTGCTCCTTCCTGTATATTTTGGGAAACAAGACTAAGGTCTAACCTACCATTGTGCAGATGTGTAAGCTCACTGCAATTGTTTAACAGTTTTTTTTCCAGGAATTCCTGGAATGAAAAGTAAAGGTGGCATACTGTAGGGTTGGTTGCTTGTCTGGTTATCAGGAAAGGGTGATGAGCATTGAAATCCCCTGTAATGAGGATGTTCTCCCTGGAGGCTGCATCTGCTTCTAGGATGCTGTTTGGCGGTCTGTAAACATCGTGGAGTATAAGGGTTGTGCCCTCTAGAATGATTGACACTTAATGATTTTGCTTTGGTCCGCAGTCTATGTTTGGAATCTAGGAGGAGGGAATGTTGTTTCTGATTAGTGTTAGAAACCCTCTTGTGGTCTGTGTGAAGTGTCTAGTATAAAGTGTGCTCTTTGAAGGAAACGCACATGTTCTCTAAGGAGTGTTTCTTGCAGAAAAATATTATGACTTCCTAGGGAGGTTTGAGACTGCAGTAATGCAAATTTGGGCTGTATGCCATAAATGTTCCCCTGAAGTATCTTGAGCAGTTCTCTGTTATTAATGAGGGGGAGCAGGGGTTGGTGGAGGCAGGGGGGGGGGGGCGGGTTTGGTTTGTGTTAGAGCTGGTGGTGGAATCAGTGTCACTGTCTGTGCTCATAAAGTCATTTGTTGAAACAATGAACCTTTGAGAGACTTCTGGATGGCTATATCACTAAGGGTTTAATTGAATGGGATATCTGCCAAAGTGGTGAAGGCAGACATGAAGTTGTTCATCAAGTGTATGACCTGAGCTAGGTTAAAATTCCACTCTGGCTTTGGGTTGTCTGTGTCTAATCCTTGATGATGCATGTGCATCTTGTCACAGGAGGTAGAGGAATTTCTGAGGCATGTTCTGCTGCAGAAGTAGGAGGGGTTAGAGAGACAGGGTTGTAAGGTCTTGGGAAGAGGCATGGATGGATGATAAGAGATAGGAAGGAGTGGATGGAATGTAGGGAGAAGGTAAAGAAAAGACTGGAGGGGTAGACTGGGAGGGGGGAGGAGGAGAAAGGCCCTGCTGTTTTGTTGAGCGTTGGCAACTGCATATACCACAGGTTTCGACACCTGTGCACTGTTCCTGATGGTGTTCAAACTGGTGGCACCTGAAACACTGTAAGGATTCTGGGGTATACTCATCCACCAGGAAGAATTACCAGATTCCTAGATTTACTCGAGAGGGTATGGGTTCTCTAAAGGTATATATCACCTTTTGAGTGGAGCACTTACATCTAGCACTCTCTTCACACATAATGAATGATGATTGATTCTCAAGGTGGGGTAAGTGGTAGTTTAGTGGGGTAATTGCAAACTACCACTTGTTAGTTGTTCTGCAGGGTCAAGAAAAATTACTTCTGGGGTATTTTGCAAAGAAATCTACTGTTTCTTGATATTTTGGGGGTGATTGTGAAGTCACCCTTTAGGTTTGGCTTGGCAGTCATGATTAATGATGTGTTTTCTGTTTCCAGGGTAGCTACCTTTGCATAGGACCTATCAGCTGAAGCTACCCTGAATTTGGGCAGAGGGTTACCAAAAGATGTTTTCACACTTTTGCTCACGGGTTTTGGTATATGCTGGAAAACAATGTGACGTACCTGTGTGCTAAGGTTTTGCTTTTGGACGAGTGTCCAGGATCCTTCTTCGTCTGAAGTGGAGGGGTCCTCAGTCACGTGCTGGTCAGGTGCTGGGTCTTCAGGGTCCAGGGTTGTTGTGGCAGTGTAGATCTCAACAAGAGTTGGGGTTATCTTGGAGTCCGAGTCACCAGTGTCCATCATCCTCCTCTTAGCTGGGTCTGGGACACTGGACAGGTTGAGGGATGAGATGGAGACTGATCTGTTTTTCATAATCCTTCCTGTTTGGAATAGGCAAAGAGAAAAAAAATCACATCACATCACAAAATACCGCAAAATGTCTTCTCTCCACTGTTCAGCGGATAAAGTCTGTTTGTTCATCGCATCAAATTTCTCATCTCACTGACATATTTCTCCAATGGTTACACGTCGGAGATATTGCATAAAAATAGTCACTGGCTGGTAAGGTATGATGTCGTACAACAGTGGTGGGAGAGCACAAGGCAAACTCCAAGAAGAGAAAAACCCCTCCTTGATCTGTGGATTTGGCATCCATACAGTGGAAAAAAGGATTTCTGTGTCTCATTGATGAACTTCATACCCATGGCACTGTCACTTGATCAGCTTACTGTAATATTTTTCATGACTACTCTGATCAATGAATGCCATCTGACTGGAATGGAAATGGCAATGGAAATGAAAAAAATTCAGCCCAAAGGCCAAGCACTGGGATCAATGCTGAAAAGTAAATTGATGGTAGAAGGTTTCGAAGCATAACAGGAAGAAAATCTCGCAGTTGCACTATGAAAGATTTGTTAAGAAAGGGTGGAAAGTAACATGGAAGAGAGAGAATATGAATGGAAGTACGGTAAAAGTAATGGGAAGGGATCCAGGTAGGGGCTGGAGGGATGCTGCAAAGAACCTTAAGTTCACAGAGTGAGGTACACTGACGGCACTACCTAGCCCCCCTACAGGGCAGGCAGATCTTCCCAGACTGTACCATCCCCAACTTAGCACTAGATACGCCATGCTAGGAGTCGTGATTTTCCACCTGTTAAGTTCCACACGCAAGGTTTTCTAAAAGTTTTGCTTCAGCTGTAGCAAGATTGTGAAAGCATGTCCCTAGTCAGGAAGTGAATTATTGGAACTTCTGAAGTTCTACCTGAGCACAGATACTTTTTGTTGAGGAATCTTACATGGGCCTCATTTCATAGCTTATTTATTTCATAATGATGAGTTTTGGTTTTTTCTCACAGTGTTCATTCTTCACTCATTTATTTTTTCATACTGTGTAGTTTTCCCTTTGGACTGTGGGCATCTACTTGTGCAACTAGTATAGATTGATGATAATAATAATAATTATAGCAGCATGACATACAAGAATAAGAAGTAAGGGAGATGCTAGGTGGAAAGGAAATATAGTGACGTATGAGTTGAAAACAGAAATACGTAATAGATAGACGGAGAGAGTAAATGACATAAAATTAAATATTTTAGATCGGCTGTATGAGTAAGAGAAAGGGATAAAGATTTTAGGAAGGTGAGGAAACTGAATAATTAAAACAAAGGAAAAGAACGAAATTAGCAACAATTGCTTGTAAAAGTTCCCTTTCTTGACATCAGGGGGCACTGGTACCCATTTGCGGATGAGCTAACTGGTGCGCGGTAGGCAGGGTTTAAGCTATATGTTTAATACATCATGTATTAGCTCCATTTTTATTGCCCTTCTCAAACTGTTTCATTCTGGGCAGGCAATCTCATTTACAGACCTCAAAGTAGCCTTGAATTTCTGTTGATCCGATCAACGCCACTTTACAAATTTGCTACATCCTATGTGGTTTCAGCAGGATTACTGATTTTTGTCAGATAATTTTTGGGGTGATAGTGCCTCAGAGAATTTGGAAGACCTCTCAACTATGCTTCAATCAACAGAATCTTTATTGTGAAGCATAGGGGCAAGATAGAACAGTTTCCCGTCAGGTATATGTTACTCCTTCACTGCAGGATGGTAGCTGACCTTATTGACCGTACGGGTTAAAGGGTAATTCCCAGGTAGATGCAGGATTCGTTTATGTGGTTCTCTGTGCATAATAATTTACTTTTGCTGGTGTTCGCACCGGGATCTTTCTAGAAAGAGAAGCAACATAAAATGAGGGGCAAGGAGCTGCTTGATATGTTAAGAAATATAAAATAATGCTTAAAAATAGAGGGGTCTTTGGACTAGCTGGGTGGTTTTCCTATACTTTCACAAGGGGAGATATTTCTCGATCCTAGTTGTTGCTTTGGAAATGTTATCGTCATGTGATTTATAGTGGAGTGAAGGAGTTCTTTGCATATATATGTAAACCATATTACAGTGGGAATGATTCCCAAACTAAATCTCAAATTTTTTGGGCAGGAACCTCACATTACACACACACACACACATTGGGGTTGGGCGGGTCAACAAAAATTCATTGTTACCCCGAGGTATGTAAATGATACTGCCTGTCCGGGATGAAACAGTTTGAGTAAGGCAATAAAAACGGAGCTAAGGTGAGTGAAATTACAGTTAAAACAAGCTGCATGGAAAGGTGGATTGCACTCTGTGCGGGTCGTATTTAGTTCTTTAAAGTCCTTGTTCAGTGGAGAACGAGGGTTAAGGTTCTTGAAAAGGATTGTAACTTTGGTTGAATTTTATTTTCCCAATTCTAAGATATAAAACCTCACTCTGTGGTCATTGTAACATTAAGATGGGAAATTGTTACCACTCAGAAATCCGAGTATTACATCTCTGTCAAGTTATATTCATCCATTACTCCATCCAAAAGTATTTCATGATTATGGCTAATGTTATCTTAAAACGTTACTTAATTCCATGTATAAATGAATATAATCTGATGACTTAACACTAATAACCTCGTAAAAGTTGTTAATATTTCTTTAAAAAATAACATTTACGAGAGTATTTACTTTGTTCTCATTGAATCCTCACTCATCTAAAAGTTGCTGAAGTGTAAAGACCAGCGCGGAACTAAATAAACAGTGATTCAGGATTAAAGAACTGAGCGCTCTTAAATGAATGAGTTTCATTATGAATAGTGCTCGGTGTTCCATAAATAGCAATTCAAAGTGAAAAGTCATGATATACGTTCTGTGTGAATAAAGCCAGAACAGTTTGTTACGTGCCCAGTATCAATGAAGAGACCACAAGAGCCTGACTGTCTAAGAAAGTCTTTTCAAATAACCAATAGCATTTTTGGGTAAACAAAAGAGCTGCAAATTTTGCACATCACTATGAAAATAGTACAATATAGGATTCCATTTGAAGATAAATGAAATGAACTGGAGAAATAGATCGACGTTTAAAGTAAGAAACTATAGTAACTTACATCATTCTGATCTATTGATTTTTGCGTTTTAGTATAATACTGAAGAATAATTGTATAATTACCATTTACGTATAATGATTTTAAAAACTGTGTTAACTAACGTTAAGTCGCTTTTTCGTATCTTGAACTTAGGCGACTTAAATTTACTTGGGGTATAAAATTACCCTTCTAATAGTTAATCTCACATTTTATCATTCAATTTTAGTTTTTGGGACTTCTTTCATTTCGCCATTTTATTTTTTTATGCACATTTGTGTTATCGAGAGTTGCATTATGTAACTGATACGTAATTATTGTGTTACCGCCTGAGAGAAAAGCTTCAGATTTTTATATTTCTTAATAAAAAAAATTAGCATACAAGTAAAATGAACCACAAGTAAAGCGTGAGATTAGTGAGACAAACTAAAAAGTCAAGAAAGTAATTCAATCCAAAGTTCAACTGACTGCTAAAGCAATTAGAATACTTTATGTTTGTATGCGAATGTCTTGTAATGAAATGAAATAAAAGCTATCTGCATGAATGATATGGCGAAGAAAGAAAGTAACGCAAACACAGTAATGGAGAGAATATAATGCAATGATAGAAAGAAGAATTAAAATTTCAATTTGAACAAAAGGTAGCTTGATTGATAATTACTTTTTTTTATGCAGGATTGTGGTATAGAGTAAGAGAAACTGTGTCAAGATGTCTTTCAAGGCAAACAGGTATTGAATGTAAGAAAGAGATAAGGGAATCAAAGAATCAAAGATAAATTTATATACAACGGTGTGCTAAATCTGACAAAATCACTAGGCACGATTTTCAGGTCAGGAATCGAAGCCCCTCCCAGGTCAAAAGTAAGTTACAAATTACAATTTGGATCTCTTCCTTGTAGTTCTGACTGGGAGGATTGATTCATCTGCACGGATATTGATACAGCAGAATGCAGTTCTTAGTAAGAACTGAACCTGAAGTATATATATATATATATATATATATATATATATATATATATATATATATATATATATATATATAATATATATATTTGTGTGTGTGTGTATAACTGAATCACGAAAGTTTGGAACGGGATAAATGCATAAAAAAAGGTATAAGCCACGAAGGAAAGTGAGACACTGGAGTTTCACTTTCCTTCGTATGTATATATGCATACACACCAGCATACGTATACAACAGGCTATTAGTTGAGGCAATAAAACAGCTAAAGAATTATAAGGCAACAAGAGAGGAGGGTTTATTTCCGGAAATGTTTAAAGTGGAGGATTATAGATTAG
>NC_061107.1:132079753-132082253 GCF_015104395.2 Macrobrachium nipponense | reverse complement strand
TGGAATTAGAAGAGGCGTTCGGCTGTGTAACTTCCAGCCGCTTCCATTCTTTTCTTTGTAAAAGATTTTTATTTCTTTTTTATACGCTCAGACGTTTACCAGATTCTTGACTTAGAACAGTAGCTATTGTTGTGATGATGAAATGTTAGTCACTTTTTGTTCTATCCAATTTTTTATCTGGATTGGTGCAGCGTATGTAGTGTGCGTTTAGTTGTTCTTTGATTTTTGAGATGTCTTTTCCAGTCGGTCAGCACTTTTCCTTCGGCACTTTTCTCTTCGCTCCCATATAAAAAAAAAAACTATTGAGGCTAGAGGGCTGTAAATTGGTGCGTTGATCATCTACTTCCCCATCATCAAACATACCGAACTGCTGCCCTCTGGTCTGAGTCGTTTTTATTTTATTTCAAGTTAAATTTAGTTATGATCTCGCGTCTGGCAACATAGGAGAGGCCACCACAGGGCCGTGGCTGGAAGTTTCATGGGCCGCATTATATGCTGTACAGACAGCTAGATTGTGCCGAAGAAACTTAGGCACACATTTTATTTTTCTCTATTCGAAATGATTGACACGTTTGATGAAGCATTATCCTTCGTATCTTACTTTCACAAGTTTACCAATAAAGATTCAATAAATTCTGCTATTGAGGTAACTTGCCTAGGTACAGAAGTTTGCTCGTGCTTGGTTTAATATATTGCTTTTGCTTTTGCCTGAAATAAAGAAGAAAAAAAACATTATCCGTCTGTCTCTGTTGTCTTCGTCAAACGAGTTCTTTGTAAGCAGCCCTCTCATGAGACTGAAAAACATTCTGTTTTCTGGATTTTTTTTTGTTACAAGAACTTTTCCAATATCAATTAGAAAAAGGGTGCGATTACTATTTAGCGGCAAAACCACGTCTCATGAAAAAGAATAGTTAAAATAAGCTTGTCGAACTGACAGCTGGAATGATCATCAACGATACTTTGAAGTCTAAAAGTATATTACAGAGATGTGGCCATTTGTTTTTCTTTTAGACGTAAAAGAGTTATATCATTTAGGATATTAGTAGTAATAATGTTTCAAGAGCTTTGACGTAATTGCCCCCAAAATTAATTTGTATGTTAGCGTGTTTCTTACGCGTTGCATAAAATGTATTTAGGAATTCTGAGTTCAAGAATCCTTGCAGCCAACACAGACGACTTTTTCTTTCTTGGCTTGACATAGTAAAGAGAAGAATTCGCACACACACACATACCATACGCAAAATCTCTTTGGGGTATATTTATTGTTCTCAAAATAAACAATAGCAGTATTAATACCGCTTCCTGAGAAAAGAAAATTTAAGATAATTCGTACTTGCAACCTGTCTAGTGCAGTTGCCAAACGGTTTTATTAAACACAGAAGTCAATATCTGGTTAGCGGAAGTAAATTTGCTGCATAACCTGAGAGGCAAGACTTATAATCACAATGTATGGTTTACTTTTTTTTTGGCAGGCAGTAAAATCCGAAACATGACAATCTTTCATGCTGTACAAAATAAGGAAAACAAAAACTGTGTGAATCACTTTAATATTAAAGTTATAATATCAGTTAAAGTTCAGTTAACTCTGTGATAATGACCATAAGGGTTTTTTTATGCATAGTCACTTCTCACAGAAATGATTTTCATACAACAAATTTGGCATCTAGAATGGCCCATCCAGAGCTAAAATGTAGTTACAGTAGTCCAGACAAACTGCATTGCAGGGAGAACAGATATATTTAGTGTACAGAGATATTTTGTATTTTGTGTGCAGAGATATATTTAGTGTATAAGAGCAAATTATTACTCGAGCTTGCAATAACAATGATCATCTGGGAAAACTGTTTTGGAAACTGATAGAATATCACCGAATTTTACTAAGCAATAGAAATCTGTGTTTTGTTAATTCCTCGATGTTCCTTCATTTACTAACATATTCACCTGAGAGAAAATAATGAAAGTGGAAAGTTCGCTGACAAATTTATTGGGAATTAAATTCGTATAAATCCTTGGATAAATCAAGTAGAAAGAACTTTATCGTCAATGTTTTCCTCGAGTTATGCAAAAATATTGGGCATTCGAAGTATATAATCTTTTACTGATTGCGCTAGATTAATTTCCCACGGTCAGTTATCATTATTTGCGAATGATTAAATTGCGATTTGCATTTTTAGTCTTTTAAGATGACGAAACATTAAACTATAAACCTATAATCTTAATTTTCCGTTTATCATATGTAACACTAGTAACGAATTGCAAATTAGTATAAATGTAAGTCATCCATCCATTTCCTTTGAATAAAATACAATTTTTTTTTGTTCTTTCGTTCATTTTTCTAAAAATAAACTTTTCTCATGAATAACTTGTCTTCCAACATTTCAGCTTCATTTAGGACGTGACAACAAATTTCATATAGTATTCCCTATGGTTTAGCAAAATCTAATTAATTAAAAAAAATAAAATCCTTATTTTCTTCGAGGAGGGATAATGTCTATCAGTT
>NC_061107.1:131999753-132074753 GCF_015104395.2 Macrobrachium nipponense | reverse complement strand
GAGTTAACTCGACATTGAGCAGACTTCAGAGAAGAAAAGGTCCTGCTAGAGGTTTTGGGGAGTTCCTGCCTTTCAAGTATCAAGAGTAGACTATGTTCTGCAATACGGAGTCAAGAGGACGTCTGCCATCACCGTTCTCCTTTTGTGAAGCCTTAGCTTGAGTCGCTAAACTAAGCAGCAAGTATTTGAATTACCTCACTGTTGCCCCAGTTCATGCAGTGTAAGATTCTATCTTTTTATGTAAATAGGAGATACCATTCTGCATTTACCTTTGTTAGTAATCTTGTAAATAAACGTTTGTTGTGTTAGTGTTTCTTTCTATATTCGTATCACCAGTTTCAACTGTTGGTGTTGAAATATTTTTTTTTATTTATTTCATATCGAACCTGAAGCGGACCTCTCTCAGAGGCCGTAACAGCCACCAACAAACAATATCACTTTTACGAATTATTTTTCAGGTAGGCCACCAATAAACAATATCATTTATTAATAATATGGTAGAGAGGAAGCCAGTCCCAGTCAATCAAATGGGTTCATAATATTTTGAAAGACTCTGCAGCTGTTCAAGAAAATTCAATATCACTTTGAAAATCGGAACTTCAGAAGTTCAAGAGGAGATGAAATGCATTACTAACCTAATATTATTCTCCTTGTATTTTAATACATTTATATCTATTTAATGATTAATTAATTCCTTTTTTTTTTAATAAGTGGGACCTTCTTTTTCCGTATTGTTCTTTACCTCGTCTTACTTCCTCCGAATGAACATCATATTCTTTAAGAGGCTTGAATTTCTAGTCATTGGCCCCTGTGGGCTTGTTCCATATGAATAGGTTTACTGTGCATAATAATAATAATAATAATAATAATAATAATAATAATAATAATAATAATAATAATAATAATAATAATAATATCGCTATCTATGTGTGGACATTTTCATGAGCCAGTCGAAAAAATAGTACCAAAAGAATAGATGTAGATTAAACCACTTATTAAAGTAGCAAGTAAAAAGATAAAAATTCAACAAATAAACAAACGCACATGATATACAGACAAATAGCGCCTAGAAAAAAAATCAGAAAAATGAAGGCTAAAAAGAGGAATGTTTCAGTCATCGCAACCCTTCATCAAATCATGACCATTAACAACCATAACACAGACACGAAATTTGCATCAGAGTTCAAACAAAAAAATAGAGACCTTTCAACGCAACGAGCACTAAGTACTTATTATCAAGACACATGCAGCAGAGGCAATGGTGGATGTTCCCATATATTTGGTCGCCTAATTAGAGTGATTCCAGAGTCCGGTCTTCATTTTGATGCCGCCTGCAGGCATTCAAGAGAAGCAAAGCGAGTTACTTCATCAAATGAAAAAGTTTACTGTTTGGTTTACGCTATGTCGTTAACTTAACGTCATTCCGAGTTTATATTTGCTATCAAACATCAGCTTTGTCTTTAAAAACACATATTTTGGTTTTTTTTTATTTATTTATCTATTTTTCATATTTATTTATTTATTCATTTCGTTACTTTTGCAAAAGAGAAATATTGGTACGGGATTTATATGTAATACAATTCAGCTAGGTATCAATAAATTAGTCTTCTTTGTAACCACAGTATGTGTTTGATATTCCACTGTATCAGTTTCTTAATACAAACAGCACAAAGTAAAAAACGACACTAGTTAATGCCATAAGAACTGCAGAGTCATCATTCGTTCAAAATTTCTTGCTGAATATATGCTTAGAAAACACGTTTTAAAATCCCAAACTAGGATTAAAAGCAGCAAAAAATGTGAAGAGTCTCGATACTCAAATTGGAGAACATTTGTGATATTATGATGTACACGTTCAATGATTTCTTATCAAATAATTACGAACCCCTCGCTTTGACTATAAAGTTCGTCATGTATTTTTGAATAGGGGGTGTATGAGAAAATAAATTTAATTTTCGATAGAAAGCAATTTAATTTGAACCATTCATCCTAAATACCAAAGGTTCACTGATCAGCTGTTGCAATGAGACGAAAAGATTTGAAATACATAATTGACACGGTGCTGCTCAAAAAATAAATCTCTAAACAGGAAAGAAAACATATCAGTCAAACAATAAAAAATATTGTAACATGAATGAAATGGCAGATATAATTACGACTTAAGAAATGAGGAGACCCAGCATCAGCCTTAACTGAAATCTACATTTGTACAGTACATATTCGTTAGATTTCATGGGTCTACGACAGCTCGCCGCCGCCAGTTCGCCACGCGACAGTTCGCCGCGGACGGTTCGCCGCGTGCCAGTTCGCTGCAGAGCCAGTTCGCCGCGGCGACAGTTCGCCGCCAACCTTTTCGCCGCGAACCATTTCGCCGCCAATGTAAAAGCTGGCAAACATGCAAAGGGTATATTAAATTAGGAATAGGATAATAGGAAAGTATAGCCTAGAGATTGATAATTTACCACGTTAGTATTATTATCATTTTGTCAATGAAAAAAACAAATTTGGCTCAAAATGAAGAAGCTAATGCAAAGCTTATACAGTTTTTTACTCAACCGCATCTATTCAGAGATTAAAGGAGGCAAACTACCACAAGTTGGGTTAGCGTGGTCAGTAAAGTAATCCTCGCAGTTTTTTCACTCGACCGTATCTCAGAGATCAAAGGCATAAAAAGGCAAAAATAAAGAAAGATTGTTTTGAAAAATTTAATCATGAAACTTCATTTGAACAGTATATAATATCTAAAACATGATTCATACCGTATGATACATTAGATCGTGCTGTCTCTTCAGAAGTTGTGTGCTAGTCCTCGTAGATAGTCCATGTTATCTCTATTACGATAATCATTCACGATAGTTTCGATTCTCTCATTTAAAAGTTCATATCGGGGGGGGAGACGTCGGGGGGGGGGGGGGGGGGGGGTGGAGGATTTCCAGCCAAGACTCCTTCAATTTCAGTGTCTCTAAGTTTTTGCGATCGAGTAAGTCCTTTAATGAATTTCCATATCGAAGGCCGAATTTCACCCAGTGTGACTTGGACAGAACGATGCCATGCCTCGACAACGGCACGATTTGTCAAGTCCGTCAGGGCTGTCATCACTTCAACGTTGGCTGCGTCTCCGAGGTGTGTATGGGCACCAATACGCTTGGTTATTCTTCCTTGGTGAACATGAATATGCGCCTTGCAGGAAGAACGTTGATCACAACGCCAGAACTGCGTTTTGCCGTCTTTTGAAACCTTATCGAAGACGTATGTCATGCCGTTGTCAACGAATTTCTCCTTTCCACGAACGGACAAAACAGGCGGCATTATGGCTTTGGAACGTTGAAGAACAAGCACAGAGCAATGAAGACTTTAAGTGACGACTCTTGGTTCGTGTGGTACTTATATACTATACAATTTTCTATAACTCACCTTGTGGTAGTCTGCCTCCTTTGATCTCTGAGATACGGTCGAGTGAAAAAACTGCGAGGATTTTCTCATTTGGCAAACTGTTAACCACGCTACCCAACTTGTGGTAGTTTTGCCTCGTTGATCTCTGAGATACGGTCGAGAAACTGCGAGGAATATAATTAGGTACTTTACTATTTTGGCAAACTGTTTGACCACTGTATAAGCTTCGTAAGCTTCTTCATTGAGACAAATTTGGCATTTTCATTGAGAAAATGATGATAATACCAATAATGATAATAATAGTAACGTTATAAATTATCAATCTCTAGGCTATACTTTCTTATTATCCTATTCCTCATTTAATATATCCTGTGCATGTTTGCCCGCTTTTATATTGGCGGCGAAATGGTTCGCGGCGAAAAGGTTGGCGGCGAAATGTCGCCGCGGCGAACTGGCTCTGCGGCGAACTGGCACGCGGCGAACTGTCCGCGGCGAACTGTCGCGCGGCGAACTGGCCGCGGCAAACTGTCGTGCTCCCCTTCAGATCCTTCGTCGGTCCCTTTTCCTCTTGTCTCTCTCGGATGATCTCTGCTGCTGCTGATCTCTCACTGATAATCTGATATGTGGCTCTTACTGAGGATATCTCTGTGTGGCGATCTCTCTTGCTGCTGCTACGACCGTCGTATTTATAAGGCACTCTGGGGGCGGAGCCTACGGCGAATGTCACAGGCTCCTGAGATTACTAGAACTTCTTAGAAGACTCTCGACAGAATATTGCATCATATTTCGCTGCGTTCCTCCCTACACTTTGGAGCGTGTTGCGCTCCACAACACGCCTGACGATTCCAGAACAACCGCAAAAACAGGCACCTCCAACACGGGCGCAAAAGCCTCCTTGCTGCCGAACTTCTCAAAAATGCGTTTTCCTTTCCTCTAACTTCCTTTGCTATGAAGCAATTACCATCACACGCCCCCCCAAAAGAGAAAAAAATGAAATCATCTGATTTTATTTTTTTTTCTAAAGAGAAACTAGAATTAAACAGCGGGGAAACAACTCTGCATAAAGCTTTAATACTTTTTCATTCACTCAACCACTCGTGCCAAAACAGAAAACGGTCATTAGGCTACTACTCATTCTGAAAACTCTTAGTGAGGCTCTATTAGCCATCACATTATCCTTCCCTCTTACTTTTTCCATTTTCTGAACTCTGCTCAAAACTTTGAAAGACTAAGATACCTCTTGCGTCTTTCTCAAAACTAATCTCTCTTTCTGGGACACAATTACCAAGGGTACGGGCAGCGGCCAAGGTACGGGGCGTTCTTTATAATTCTGAAGCAAATTTACATTCATTGGTTTTGCTCTACTCTTACCCACATTAATTCTATAATGTATATTTCCCCTCTTCTCTAAAATTAAAAAAGGACCTTCAAACTTATAAGGTAAAGCGGAACCTTCTTTATGGACTAGTAGTAAAACTTTATCTCTTACACACAAACTTCTCTCTTTTGCTCTAAGATCATGTTTTCCTTCAATTTCCCCTTGACTTACTCTCGCTTTTTCTTTCGCTAAGTGCCAAGCGCTATCGTTGTCCTCCGCTAGCTGCCAAACATCTCTTAGATTGTTTTTGTAATACTCAAGATTAGTTATGTAATCATCTCTACCTTTACTTCTAGGCAAAGGTCCGAACATATTTATAAATACATTCTCAAAAGATTCGCCTACTGAAGGAATATTACACAACTGAACTCTGGGAATTATTTGAATCTGTTTCCCGGCAATTTGATATTCATGACAGCTTAAAACATACGTCTTTACATCATTTTTCATTTTAGGCCAAAAGTACGCCCTACTAATAGACCTAAAAGTTTCATTTACTCCTAAATGTCCTTGCTCATCGTGTGCTAACTTCAAAACTAGTTCACGAAGCTTCCTAGGGACTACTAATTTTTCTGTGATTCCCCCTTCACTATCTGACTTAGGATGAACATGACACAAAACTTCGTCCGTTACACAAAAAGTTTCCTTACACACATCATCGACATTATCATCCAGCTCACATGAAAAAATTCGGGTTGGTGTCTCATCCTTTCGCTGCAACTTGACTAGCTCATCCTTATCCAAAATGTTAGAGCCTAATTCATCACCGTAACTAGTACTAGATACTGGTACATTTACTACATTACTCTTGACAGCTACGCCTTCTGTTTGGCTATCACTGTCAACATCGATCGAATCCGGTCTCTCAGCCACACTCATGCCAAGATCCAGCTCGCCACCTCTATCACACTCGTTCGAATCCACGAACTTACTCACGTTCAAATTCACGAACTTACTCTCGTTCGAATCCACAAACTTACTCACGTTCGAATCCACGAACTCACACTCGTTCAAATCCACGAACTCATTCTCGTTCGAATCCACGAACTCACTCTCGTTCAAATCCACGAACTTACTCTCATTCGAATCCACTAACAAATTATGATTGTAGTCTATGTCTGTATCTAAACCCAACCTAGTTACTACCATTTCAGGCACCGGAATATTCCTCACAACAGGATTCACATTCTTGGATAAAGCTAAGTCATTACCGACAATAATGTCAACGCTTTCGACGGGCAAACTGTCCACAACTGCAAGTTTCACTTCTCCTGACACTACCTGACTTTCTAAATTCAACTTCAACAAAGGACAAAGAACACAAGTGTTAGGAAATCCACCTAACATGACTTTCTCTTCCATATTGATTTCTGCCCTGTTTGGCACACACTCACTCCTAATCAGTGAGACAGCAGCTCCTGTGTCTCGAAGCAAGACTACCTCTCTCGAATCTACTCCTCCAAGAGAGGAAACTACGCCTTCTGACAGAAATTCACCAAAAATTTTCCTAGTTTCTCTCATCACATCATTCCTACTTGACGAAAGGTTAACTAGCGATATTGGTTTCTTACCGTCCTTCCTTTCTACTGCACAATATTTTGCTAAATGCCATTTCCCATTACATCGGAAACAAGTTAATTCTGAGCCACTAGATGCCATTTTACTCTTACAAACCTTAGACGTATGACCAGGTTTTCCGCATGTATAACAAGAATAGTCACTTTTACTCGCATTGCTATTACTAGGACTGAAACCTTTACTGTTTTGTACTCTACCAGACGAAGGATCATTTCGTTTCTTACTAACACTCAAATTATGAGTTAGACTATATTCGTCAGCTAGCCTAGTTGCTCCTGCGAAAGATACTTCTCGCCTATCCTCTATATAAAGTTTAATCTCAGGGGATACATTATCTTTGAAGTTTTCTAACAACACTAAGTTCTTCAAACTCAAAATCCTCAACTTTAGCAGAAGTTAACCAATCAAAAAACCGCCTTTCTAACTTCTTACCGTATTCTACATACGTAATATTTTCATCCTTTCTCAAATTTCTAAATTTCTTACGGTACGCCTCCGGTACTAGCCTGTATGCGCTAAGAACAGTTACTTTCACGATATCGTAATTATCACATTCCTCCTTAGACATGCAACTATACACAGTAAGTGCCCTACCACTCAAAACTGACTACAAATATAAAGTCCATGTTTCTTTAGGAGAACCTACTTGTTCCATTAACTTCTCAAAACACATGAAATATGTCGTAACATCTTCCTCATCAAACTTTGGTACTAATTTTAGCACTGCACTCATACCTAACCTATCAGTTTCGCCTATCTAACTGTTATGAGCATTTTGCCTTAACCGAGCAATTTCCAACTCATGCACACGCTCTTTCTCTCTCTCTTCCTGCTGCATTACCAGCATTTCTCTCTCTTGCTGCATTTTCATTACTTCTCTCTCTTGCTGCATCTTCATTGCTTCTCTCTCTTGCTGCATTTTCATTGCTCCTCTCTCAGCCGCTCTTTCATCTCTCTCAGAATTTTCTCTTACTTTCTTCTCAACATACTCACGGAGATTGTTCCCCTCTAAACCTAGTAGCTTACCCGACTCAATAAACTCTTTTACCATCTCATTCATTCTGGCTCTTTCTATATTCTCTGTTTCAAACTGTTAAAGTGTTGAAATATCCTGGCCAAAGGTCGCCACAATGTTACGGCCTCTGAGAGAGGTCTGCTTCAGGTTCGATATGAAATAAATAAAAAAAAATATTTCAACACCAACAGTTGAAACTGGGGATACGAATATAAAAAGAAACACGAACACAACAAACGTTTATTTACAAGCTTACTAGCAAAGGTAAATGCAGAATGGTATCTCCTATTTACATAAAAAGATAGAATCTTACACTGCATGAACTGGGGCAACAGTAAGGTAATTCAAATACTTGCTGCTTAGTTTAGCGACTCAAGCTAAGGCTTCACAAAAGGAAAACAGTGATTGCAGAAGTCCTCTTGACTCCGTATTGCAAAACATAGTCTACTCTTGATACTTGAAAGGCAGGAACTCCCCAAAACCTCTAGCAGGACCTTTTCTTCTCTGAAGTCTGCTCAACGTCGGGTTAACTCGGTCGTCCACTCCTGAGGACGACTAGACCAGTATCCAACCAACTCTCGAGCAACTTTTCTTCAGATCCTTCGTCGGTCCCATTTCCTCTGGTCTCTCTCGGATGATCTCTGCTGCTGCCGATCTCTCACTGATAATCTGATATGTGGCTCTTACTGAGGATATCTCTGTGTGACAATCTCTCCTGCTGCTGCTACGACCGTCATATTTATACGGCACTCTGGGGGCGGAGCATACGGCGAACGTCACAGGCTCCCGAGATTACTAGAACTTCTTAGAAGACTCTCGACGGAATATTACATCATATTTCGCTGCGTTCCTCCCGACACTTTGGCACGTGTTGCACTCCACAACACGCCCAACGATTCCAGAACAACCCCCAAAACAGGTGCCTCCAACACGGGCACAAAACCTCCTTGCTGCCGAACTTGTCAAAAATGCGTTTTCCTTTCCTCTAACTTCCTTTGCTATGAAGCAATTACCATCACAGTGGCCCACTTGAAAAGTACTTTGTAAAATAAAATATAGTATTTAATAAGCATACGGCAGCGAGACTCGTTACTTAGACTTCGTTTACTGCAACATGTCACTGGACATTTTACCTTCATTTGTCAGTGGTTATCGCAGATTGCCATATCAAACAATAGCAATAATTACACCCAATACATGAGAAGTAAAACTATACAAATTAGGGTACCCTAGAATGGTAACCCATGGTGATTTTCTCCCAGCCGAATTTGGTGATGACGTCATTCACCCATAAGGGAGGGTGGGAATGGCTCAGTACCTTCAAGGCCCTGTCTGACTTGGTTGAGGGAGGGTTTGTTGTCCAGCTCTCACTGGGATTTTTTCATGGCATGCATTTAGGGAGAATTTATCCTGGGGTTTCTGTTAATGTATGTTGTACACTCCGGGTGGAATTCTCCCCTTGCCCCGATCCCAGGCAGTTCTGCAGGCTCACCAGGAACATCTCTCAGACAGCAATGGTGTATTGGTACGCTGATGTGAGTGCCCGTCGAAGTCGGACAGGAAGACGCGTCACAGATGCAACAAGTGCATCAAGCCCATGTGTCCCCGCTATCTTTACCCTGTCTGTGGTGACTGTATTTAACAGGTGAGTGTATAGTAATGTATGTGTTTCACTGATGTTTTCGAGTCATTTCAAGCATAATTTGCCATGCTACAAGTGTGGGAAGTATAAATAACAAAAATAATTACTTTTTACCCATTTGAAAATTAACTCTTTTTGGGTTTTCTCCTGTACAGACTGTAGGAGAGCTGAGGGATGGGACTCAGCCAGGGTAATGGGACTTGAAAAAGGCTCTTTTCCAAATTTTTTAAAATAAAAAAAATTAACTTAGGTTTTATTTCATTTGAATTTTGTTCAGTAGTAGTGTATAATATGCAGTTTTTGGGTATGTTTTCTGAATAGAATCATTTTCAGCATAAGTGTTTTATTTCAATTTTTAATTATTGGGTAAAATTCTCCTGGATTTACTTTTCATGTTGTGGAAATGGAGGGTTACCGTTCTAGGGTTAACGCATCTTTCCTGGGATGGTAGCTAATTAGGTGTTGTTCTGATGCTTTGCTGGTTTTTTGTCACTGAATTTCCTGGGACTTTATCACTTTGTTTTATGTGTAAATATCAGCTCCTAGCTTCACAGCTACTTGCCCTCATGGATCAATAGGCTTTACCTAAATTTGAAAATGTCTCACATATCGGTTTACCAATTTTAGAGGTTAAAATGCAGACATAAAACAGCAGGAACTGCAGAGGGTATAAAGAAATGATGACACTATAAAGCTGCAATTATAATGTAAACGTTCAATAATATTTTAAAGTAGTACTTAATGGTCATTATCTTTTACATTTGAAATACACAATAAAATAAGGATGTAACACATTTTCCTTCACACTTCAGAGAGATTTAAAGCCTCTTGGGTGCGAAGTATGGCTGGCATGTAGTCTATCCACATTAGTAGATTAATTTAAAGTGTGGCTTAAGGAGGAGATCTGTTTAACAGCAACAACTGCAGCCTTGAGAATAACTGACATTCTGCCTAACATGGAACAAACGAAAGCTTTTATTTGTTTTCCTTATAGGGCCATCTTTACTGCTTCTAACACCTACGTAATCAGTCTCTTCTGAAAACCCATGTATCTGTAAGTGGTTTAACAGAAGTAGCATTTTCTAAAAATTCACCGTTTTAGAATTGCTCCTTTAATGATTATTCTTGTATGTGTACACAGATATGATTACATATACAAATTGTTGGCTCTGGTGGATAAAATAACTTTACAATGTAACTTTATAGTATGATTGATCCATGGTGAGATCAAGAGACTGATTACCATTTGTGAAAATTTTACAATTCTAAAAATGGTAAACAAAAAGGAGACAAAATACCCAGAAATGAGTTATGGAATGCTAAAAATTCTTAACTTACATAACCAACATGGGTTCCACCACTTGCTGGATCCATAAATTTTTACTGACCATTGATTTCTGATTCTGAGGTACAACCTTGATGAATTTTGAAAGCCATTTTCCTTTCTATTTCCAGCTTCTCTTGTGAGATTCCCGATATTAGTTCATGGTGGGGGGAAAGCTATTTAGGCCCATTCCCTGAAAAGTCCTTTGTATCTCTGTTGACTTTAATGTTGACCTAAGTATTCATTCCTTCCTTCCATAGCCCTAGACCACAAAACTATTTTGCTTTCAAAATGGGTATAGGATGAGGTGGGTGGAAGGGGATGTGGAGATGAGTATTTAATGTAGAGGCAAGTAAACCAGCATTCTCGTGTAGCACAAACATTACCAAGACAAAAACAAAAAGGAAGAAAGAAAAGAAGGAACGGAAAAAACCAGCAATCATCTTGAAAATAGGAGAGAAGAAAGTCACAGATAGTGGAATCAGGTGGAAAAGTCCCATACTCGGTAGTAGATTGCAAAAAGAGTCATTAAGCCCTGCAATGAAAGTTACTTCTCCGCTAAATATAGATTATCTCCATTTGAAAGTAACCGTCCTCGTTTTTTTATATATATCAATTGAAAGTAACCGACCTCGTTTTTTTTTTTTTTTTCTCTCGTAAATCAATTGATCGTGGTTTCACTGGGCTGAAGGAGTGCGGATCATCCACCTCCTGGTTCGCGTTGTAACAAGACTTCAAGCTACTTCAAGAGTTATAGATTTAGCAAATTTAATTTTCTATCCACTACCAAGATTTGGGGTTACCTTCTATTTTGTTAACTGACTTTCAATTCAAGATACTGTCCTATGCTTCTCACTCTTTTCCCTTTCGTCCATGATGATTGTACTACGTATATGAAAGTAATGATTTACTTTCCTCTACTTCAGATCCCCAAATGCTCACACACACACTTGCACACTGGAAGGCTTTTTAAGTATTTGCTCGTGGGAGGAAGGCTTAAAAACAACAAGAGAAGGAATGTTAAAATATAATTCTTAATTCAGGAAAAAATGTGTTACTGAGGCTCCAACCTCGGTACATTTGGTAGCAATGGCTGTGTAGCAGCAAGGCACTGGGAGACATCCGTTTTTTTTTTCTCTCTCTCTCTTCAACATCCCTCTCTCTCTCTATTACCTAAGGCAATTAAATCAGACTTGTGATCTAAAAAAATACATTTATTAATAGCAAAGCATAAAATAAATAACTCAGGTTCTTAACAAAATGATTAAATGAAAGGCTGAACTCATAGACCACTCTATCCCTCTTCTACAATAACCAACATTAGTTTAGTCATAAAACTAAGAAAAGTCACAGCACAGTTTAGTAACACCATGGAACATCAGTTAAGATCCAATTTCTAAATAAGTTACCAGAACCAGTTCCCCTTTGTTCCAGATCCGCCTATAAGAAGACAGGAGAACACATCGATAAGCAAAAGATTAAAAAGCAAAATCAAAAGGTCAAATAAAATAGAACATCTTTGAAGCAAATATTCAAAATACATTCAAGCCACACTTTTGGCTAAAATATAGGTATGCTTACCCATTCAACACAGATTACAAACAGTTACCCAAAAACACTATTGAAGGAGCCATCTTGGCCCTTTGCCGACTCTGTAGTGATCTCCCATTTTGGCTAACTTACTCTCTCATTGTGTAGGGAAATAGCTCGCACGAACGCAAGCACGAATTAACACACAAGACACTCCCAAATGAGTGCCCACTAATTTTGTCACATGTTCATGACGTCATTATACAGAACATTGTTCATGCCCAAGAAACAGCCCTATACCAATGTTCTAAGTGGTAATTGAAGCAAACTCTAAGCATAAAGAATTTTGGATAAATAACATAAAGGAGGAATACATAACACACAATAAGGCATGAATGTTGGCATATGGTTACTCCAAGAGTGTCCCCGTCTTCCTGTATACCACCTTTCCTTCTTGGGATGACAATTACCCTTACGTTATTCCTGAGATGATGCTTGTTATTTGGAATAATTGGAGTCATGTAATTTCTGCCCGAATAGTCAGCACAACATCTAAAGGAATATGATCCAAACAATATAGTACATATGATTATTCCTTTGCAGTGTAAAGTTTTTGTGGACAGTTTCCTATCTATGATGTTACACGTGCACATTGACGCCGTTTGTTAAGTTTCTTTGGTAATTTTGACTGGTTAATGCTTCCTCAATTGAAAAATGCACATATACACACAATTTTAGCACCACACTCACACAACACCGTCTCACTACCCTCACAAAGTAATATATTATATATTGTTGTGGTTGGGTGTGGGGTGAGGGGTGTGGCCGTGTGTGGTGAAAGTGTGTGTAAATGTGTGTATATGTGCATTTTCAATTGAGGAACATTACCAGTCAAAATTACCAGAACTTACAAACGTGTCATGTGTACGTGTAACATCATAGATAGGAAACTGTCCACAAAAACTTTACACTGCAAAGGAATAATCATATGTACTATATTGTTTGGATCATATTCCTTTGGATGTTGTGGATGTTGTGCTGACTATTCGGTGAGAAATTAAATGACTCCAATGATTCCAAATAACAAGCATCATCTCAGGAATAACTTAAGGGTAATTGTCATCCCAAGAAGAAAGGTGGTATATATACACATACATATTGTTACAAGCATCCTTCTGACACTTGTTTTAACTTTTTTCTCTAATAAAACACAAAGGAAAATAAAGGAAAACTGAAAAAATAGAGGAATTGATTTCAGAAAATCGCTCCGTTAGAACGAAACATAGAGTCAAGGAAAAATTGCTTTGACTTTTCAGATGATTTAACTCATCGTCTGTCCCCTTTTGCCTTAATCCTTAATGGATGGATAACTTCTCAGGAGAAGTAATAACAGTTTTTGGGTGGTGGGCAGATTGATCCTGTAGAGAAGCAATATTAAGCCCCATCGAATTGGAAAGAATCGAGTAGGAAAGAGGTGCCAATACTTCTATAGCCCATAAATTTACTAATGGGAACTTTTACACTGGCTAAAATCACGAATCTGTCATATCAGGGCTTCAGTTCTGTTTCCGACTTCAGGGGAGAATGTACTGCATCTCTGTCTCAAATGACATGTTTTTGTGAATTTGCTCGTAAATATACCAAGGGGTTGCTGTTAGTTTTTGTTCTTGTCTTTTGCGATAGTATGTCAGTTGTAAATGTAATTTTGCAAAGAAAAGCGCAAAGAAATTTTAGAAAAAACGTACAAATAAAAAAAAGGTACAGAATGTTCGTTCTTGGTAAATTTACGTAAATATTTTTCAACAAATATGCTAAGAATTTGTTGCTGATTTTATTTCTTATCTGTTTTGATATTGTGTGAGCTGTAATTATAATTTTACAAAATCAAATCAAATTATTTATTAGAAAATTTGTAAAATTTACAATTGTCTTGTAAAAGAGGCCCCACAAGGGGTAGTAAATAGTAATTTTAGACTTCTCGTGGAAGGTAAGAAAATCTTTTAGAATTTTTTTTCTTTCACCGTGTATTTCCATTGATGTATATTTTTCTGTAAATTGGCCGACCTCAAAGTTAACCCGGCCTGAGGAGCTGCATATTGATTTTTTACAGATCCACTAAGGGTTAACGATTTCTCAAGTACGAAAACATGATCAGGCCATCAGCCACCTGCTAAAATGTCATTTTAATGTCCTCTCATTTTTTCATTTATTGCCTGTCAAACACCCGTCATGGCCATCACCTCTCCCTCACGTGTGTAGTCTCCATGACCTAACCTCACACCCACATCCTTGGTTTTGCAGTGCCCCTCACCTGCATCTCTGCCCACAAGCCATTATCCTCTCCATACCCTTCTCTGTTGGTTTTCAATGACCTTTTATGGTATCTACTGGGATTAGCAGTGAGACCAGAAAAACGAGAGATGTCACACCTATTTTGAAAGATATAAGAAAACACAGCTTCTGGCAATATTCAAACTAGGTATATGTATGGGCTGGCATGCCCTCTCAAATCGTATTTCTCCTTAGCCTTTCAACGTGGCAATCCACCATAGTATAATGCTTTCTTGGTGAAGATCTTACCAGCTAGTTTGCACTCCTACTGTACAGTCTGGAACCCTGACACCCACCTTGAAGCTGTCACCATGAAGTACCCGAGCGCTGCCTGATGTGGAATCACGAGTGCTCCTCCATTCTATTCCTTGGTGAAGAGCTGCAAATGACGAAGCCCTTCCTCAGACGTTCTGGCTCAACTCTATGCACATCTCTTTCATGGACTAAGGTAATTGAATTGGAAGTTGTAGTAAGGCTAAGCCAACTTTATGCTGGCACAGTCTCTTGCTTTCCAGTAGCCCGTAAAATTGAATTAGAAGTTGATTGTTGCGCCTACACCTACTATTCCTCGCATTCATTCCTTGTTCTCCAATTACCATGATCCTATTGCCCTGTCTTCTTCAGAGACCCCAGTGATTTTTTATTGTGTATTTGTGACATCCTTTAATTCATTGTGAAAGTGTTCTTAAGATCTTAGTTGGTCATGCTTACAGTAATCAAGTAATTTAGCATTCATTCGATATTTTGATATTTGTTATGCATTGCATTTTTTTGTTTAGACATTGATTGATTTTGTAAGCCTCCCATTTGGTATCCTGTGTGTTACAACGTTACCTGCTTTGCAAATTCGTGTAGACTTCCTTGTTGTGTGCCATCTTCTGTTTAGTTTAACAGTGCCCCTCAACACTCATACTGCTAGTGCCATTCTTCATGACAAAATTCCCGAGATCTCAGTTGGAGCTTACAGTATTCCATTTTATGCATTAGTCTTAAGATTTCATTGATTTTGCATCATATTTACTCACTAGATTTAGTGTTTTGCTTGCACCCCAATGGCACATTTGTTCTTGATATTGTACATAATATTCAGTAGTGTTAAAGTGCCATGGAGCCAGTGAGGGCTCATGTAATTCTGTTATTCTTATGATTACCTTCGTAAATTATATTTCAAGTGATCATAATATATTTACCTTCAATCCTTTTGAAAGCATTTTGTGATAGTTTAATTAAAGATATATACTTTTATTTTAGTTCACACGCCGCAGTGCCCCTTTGTCAGTTGTTGTTTCCAAAGAATTTAAAGTAAAGCCAGTTTCTCTAAATTTTCCAAAATAAAATCTTTTACCCCGGGCTGCATAAAGCAAAGAGCACTTTTTACAAATGCACAGAAAACAAAGAAAAGAAAAAATACAAACAAAATCATAATCCCTCACATGGATAATTTACAAGAGATCACACAAACATTAGGCTAACCCAGCCCTTTCATCTTCACTTATCCGATACACTGGGGAAATCCTTAACGTTCAGTAGAAACCATTTTCTAAAGACAGGAATTTATGAAATCCCCAGTAGGGATTGTGATAAGTCATCCAATGGATTCACAGGAACATCTCTCTCGGAAAGATTAACTCAAAATAAATAATCAGTTAGATATGGACAACATAGTCCAGCAATTTTCCACCATATAAATAACAAGAACCACACCATAGATTGGAACTCATCCCAAATTTTATACAAGAGCAGCTGTCGATACAAATGTCAGATGGTAGAATCTTCACTGATAAAAGGACAGGATAATAGGATCAACCTTTCCAATGGAGGCTGGGACTCTGACCATATAGACAATATCTTCCTTAAGGCAATGATGAAGCGGATTACGACAATTAACAGAACCAATGTTGGCTTAGTGACCCCAGGCATCAACTAAGGGCATATCTCCCACTATATATTTTCGCCAATGTAACTTCTTCTGCCATTCACTACATGATATAGTTAGGTGGCTTAGTGAAACTATCATTACTCGGCAGATAAAAGCATCAAATTTGGCATGTGACTTCCTTAAGGACTATTAAGGAGTAGGAGACCTTCAGAATTTTTTAAGAGAAAGACAAAGGATCAAATTTAAAGATGGTCGATATTCATAAAAAAAAAAAAAACACTTCTCAGGTCATATGAGTAATACAATGACAATGTCTTTTCCTAAATTTGAAGCTTGGCTCACTAGAACCTTAATTTGGACATTATGATAGTAGCAATACATATATTTTACACAATATAGAGTGTCTGACTTGCCAAGTGGGGGCAAGGAAGTTACCAGCCCTCCCTCTCCCAATTTTCTTTTACTCTCTGCAAACTTGAATATAGTATTAACCTGGAAATAAAACAGTTATGCTTGAACAATACATACCAGACAAAAATTTATGAAAAGGTTGAAAGTGTCAGGTTGTGTAAGTTGAAACAACCTTGTTTTTAATTGTTTAACTGCCCTCTCTGGTTTTGTTGGGAGACGAGGTTACGTTCGTCTCACGGTTTTCGTCGCTTTCAAGTCAGGTTTTGGAAAGCAGAGCGATGGGTTCTCGACAACACCAGGTTGAGGACTACAGCAACAGTAGTTTTCTGAGGATCACTTGAGGGTGATGCTAGCATCAGCGGTTTCATGAGAATCACCTTATTGTGGGTGATGGTAGCGACAGCAGTCTTCTGAGTATCGCCTTGTTGGAGGATGATGGCAACATGGACAGATTTGAAGCGTGGGATGATGGACTTCAAGTACTCTAGGAGGAGGTCTTCACCGGATCTTGGTTTTGTCACTGTTGTTCCTGGTTGAGCAAAAGGCTCTTAACTGGTGTTTTGTCACTATTACTGTTGCTGGTTGAGCATAAGGCTCTTGTGTTTTGTCACTGTTACTGGTTGGGCAAAAGGCTTTTGTGTTTTGTCACTGTTACTGTTGCTGGTTGAGCAAAAGGCTCTTATAGATGATGTTTTATCAATGTTATTGTTATATAATTGCAGAATATGTAACCCTATTTTATTATGATTATTGTTATGAGAGCAGGTATAGCTCTGTTTATGTATTTGTTATTGAAATTATTATTAAATTATGCTGTCATTGTTTGTATTAGGATAGGCTACTTAATTTTGATTTATGCTGATAAACATTCCTTTGTTTTGCTATGCTTTCCGAGAGCCTGGACTCGTTGTATATAATATAACATAATGTAAATAAACTAGGCTAAGGTACTAAAGTATTTTCTTTTACACCCACCCCTTTGCTTGATACAGTCCATCAGGCCATTTCACTCCCATTTTCTTTAGTGTTTTATGAACCTGATCGTTATGAAAAAAAGTGGTCATGACAGAAGGCATCAGTAGAATTACTGTGTAGACCATTTGTACCTACAGAGAGGGGAGCAAATCAGGTTCGCTTTGCTACGTTTGCAGCTGAAGGAGTCTCCTTTGCAAAAGCACTTAATTAGCTCTCTACATGACTTGCGAATCACTGGAATTGTTGTCAAAAATGGTACCCATGATCCTGATATCTTTGCCAAGCAAAGTCCTGCGGCGAAGAACAGATAGCTAATCTTGAGTGCTGCTGGTCCAGATTCCTGCCTGGTAAACTGCTTCGTTGGACATGCTGCAGAAGTGCATCTTTAGTTGGTGGCAATTTTTCTATAGTGCAATTCTTGTGGCAGAAAAGTTCCCTTCTCGCCTCAGTTGTGGCAGAAAAGTTCCCTTCTCGCCTCATTGACTGAGGTTAAATGACTAGTTTTGTCATAGAGGATAACAGTCAGTCTCTCCAGCTTTGAGAAATGGTCATCATCAGGAATTAGAATTTGAAAGTTATTACGCACAAGACACACAAATGTATTTGTGACTTCTTTGTAAGCCTTCTAAGCTTGCAAAACAGACTTCTTGCTTTCCACTGAAGGCAGAGGTTGGTGTCAACCTGAAAAGGCGTTGAAAACAGGTAATGAATGAGATTATGGGATTCCAAGGCTTGTGCAGATGGCATTGATGTGGTAAAACCGGTAGTTCTTGCCCATTCCGGAAGCAACATTGTGTGCATGAATCATCTTTCTTCCTTGTTGAAGAGCATGAAGCACATGAACCACAACTCTAGTATCTGCCTCCTCCTGTTGTTATATATATTGTTTTAGTTGGTTGCCAATTGAAATCTTCAACCTTGAAAGTCAAAAAGGCAAACAGCTCTCATTGTTAATTGGGTCCCTTAGGAAATTCATCCACTTGCCTGGCAACTTGGTCTCACCTGACATCTTTCTGTGCACACTCTTGCCTCTCTTTTCCCGGGTTGATGCCTTCAAACTATCTGGAATGTGTGGGGCCCAAACAACATCCAACCAGAAACGGGAAGGCAGTGTACAATGACGGCACCATCAAGGATTTTGCAATCATGGGTTGAGGGTGGCTCAGATTGGCCCTGTTGCTCAAGACATTTTAGCAGGTAAGACTTTGTGTTAGCCAAACAAAGTTTGCCGAAGTCTGAAAGGGAAGGAGGGGAAGACAAAGAACTCGGCCAAATCACTATCTCTGTTCTGCATAAATATATATAGCTGGCCAAAGAGTGCCACCTTGTTCTGGAGCACTTTGATCTTCTTCCCTTGCTTTTATATCACCTGCGCTTAGGTTGCCTTAATAGTGCTAGGGAATTTCTCTTAATTGGGTCATGAATAGAGTGGCTACGTGCATCAGGTACATTGTTGACAAATACCTTTTACTGATGCCCTGTCCGAGGCCTGACATCATTCCCAGAAAATACCTCCGTATTTCAAATACTTAAATGGTGATCATGGTAATCAACATTGAGTTAATGTTTTCAGTTGCATAACAATCAATCAATTCAAAACACTTCTCAACCTCTTTTGCAATGCATATGCTCCCTCAGGTAGATGAATATAGTTTTATTTTATTATGAATTAAAAAATAGTGAAATTCAGTTTATATATATAGTATATATATATATATATATATATCTATATATATATATATATATATATATATATATATATATATATATATAAATGTGAACATACATTCATGGTGGTTATTATGGTTATCTTGATTATGTTCTCTAAACCATTGTTATATTTCCTGATCCAATAATCATGAATAAAATGCACAATTATTCTCTATTGTTTCTCAAAGTCGTTTCTGTAACTTCCAGCAAAAACTCATTTTTATCTTTAGTATTTTATCGTTCCACATCTTTCTCTGCTTCTCTTGCCTCTGTCACCGTTTATTATCTCGTTCACGAGAGACATAAATTACCCTGATTTAGGTTTTCTCTCTTAATGGTCAGAGGAATGTCTCTGCTTTCGTCTCATACTGAAGCAATGATTCCCTCTTCAGATCTTTCGTAGTTTTAGCTGTCATTTTCATTTCATTTTCCCTTGGGCTCCGTCTCTTTTTTATGCTCCTGAGACCTCATTACAAAAACTTGGGAACTATCTCTCATCAAAGTTAATCCTGGCTGAACACTATGATCTTTCTCATTGTATAAAAAAAAAACAATAACTTTTTATGACACTTTGCCGCGCATCAAAAGTCGGTCAGTTCTTTGTCTTGGTTTTATGGCTTATTTTCTCGACTGCTGTGTATTGTATATAAACGTTTCTTTGTTTATTGCTTTGTTCTTCATTATCTTTCAAGCTTTCTTCAAATGTTTCCTACGGGTTTTCTTTTCGTTCAAATTCTTCCCTTTTAATTTGCTTTTGTGATCTCTGTCTTTCATGCTCGTAGTGTTTTCGGAAAGCTTCGCCTCCTCTTAGGCAGACTCGTGGTATCTATCTGTCAGGCAATCTGTTCACATATTTATATCTACAGTTTTTCACGACTGTTATAACCTTTCCTCTCTTCAGCGGCAGGTTTATCCCTGTCTTTGGCTCTTTTTCCTCCTTTATCTTTCCTTTTTGCATTTTGTTTTATTTTGGAATGTAGAAAGTCGTCACGTAACCCACCCTACTACCTTTACACTTTACAACAACAAAGATAATAATAATAATAATAATAATAATAAAATAATAATAATAATAAATAAAGTAATAAATAATAATAATTAACTAATAATAATAATAATAATAATAATCAATAATAATAATAATAATAATAATAAAATTAATCAAGGAACCCCTGTATCGACGATATATAGTAACGAGAATTAAGAGCCACAGAAGTTTTAGAACATTAATGTACGGAGTTTTCAAATCTGCGCATACATATTTTTGACACAACTGCGGCTTTTAATGCTCGATAATAATAATAATAATAAATAATAATAATAATAATAATAATAATAATTTAATTAATAATAAAATTAATAATATAGTGCGGTGTTCATCAAACGGGCCTTCTTAGTACAGATTTCCAGCAGGGCTTCGAAGGGCATGCTCTGGGATGTTTAATAATGATAATAATATAAATTAATAATAATAGATAAGTAAGTATAGTAGTAATAATAATAATAATAATAATAATAATAATAATAATAATAATAATAATAATAATAATAATAATAATAATAAATTGACTTTCTCATTCCAATTTCATTTCCTTCTCTTTTCAAACTTTCAACCCTGTGAAATATTATTTCGAACACAGAATTCTTATCGGTTACTCTTAATTTTTAATCCCGAATGTGGAAGACTTTAATTTACAGTCTTCGTCAAGCAGACATTTAGGTTCTTTCCTCTCATTTCCGCAGATTTTCATGGCATTCCATCTCCAGATGTTGCATCAGCAAATCACAAGTCGAAAAGATTGCTTTCATCTATTTCCAATATCTCGATTTCCCATTCTGAATTTTTGAAATTTCCCAAATTATTAACCTCTTCTTTCTAGCCCGTTGACATTGGTCCAGTATAATTTTCGCTTATTTTCTACACATACAGACACACGCTCATATATCTATACATATACAACACACACACACACACACATATATGTGTGTAAAAAATAAACGAAAATGATATTGAATCTGTTGGTCACAGTCACTGTTTACCAGTTATGTATGTAGTTTTTAGTACCTAAAATTCTCTTTTCACTTCCCGCTATCTTCACATTTTGGAAACGCTAATCCTAGATCCAAATGAAGAAAGAAATGAAGATGTCCTGATGCCCTAGCGATTTCTTTCTTCATTTGGACTTAGGCTAAATAGTAACCAGCGACTCCAAAATTGTGGTTAATGAAATTACATTGACACACACACGGGGACGTACACACGCATGTATATATATATGTATATATATATTATATATATATATATGTGTGTGTGTGTGTGTGTGTGTGTGTGTGTGTGTGTGTGTGTGTATGTATGTATAATGAATCAAAGAAATATGGAAACGTGATGAATTTATAAGTAGACAAATTCCACGAAGGAAAGGGAACAATGGAGGGTTCTGCAAGGCCTTGGACGTTTTGTCCTTTTTTTTGTTACTTAACAGACTGATGAAATATAAAACTAAGTTTACAAAGAAAGCTCAGTAAATGACAGAGAGGATTATAAAGGAAAAAAAAAATAGAATCTTGGAATCCAACACAACTGAAGAAGAATTAGTAGACCTACCAAAACAGGGTTAAGAGGTTTTACAAAAGCTTAGGCCCAACAGCTGAGAAGCAGGGACAAGACAAAAGATAGTTTTACTGGCTAGCTTTGCCTTCATTTGTAGCTGTATCGACGAATGCAATTGTTTCTTTATTTTCTATCTGAGCCTATAATTCAATTATGTATTTTGACATAATTACTACAGAATCAAGACATAGTGTTGGTATAAGGCCAGCTTATTAAAAAATTAGAAGGATTAGATATCTTGGAAATCCAACACACTGAAGAATTAGTCAAGATCTACTACCAAAACAGGGTTAGAGTTTTTTACAAATAGCTTTGGCCCAACAGCTGAGAAGCAGGGACAAGAGAAAACAAAGAATATACAAAGAAGGTGGCTGACTACCAAAAAATGTTATATTTCTTTCAATCTGCTAAGTAAATGGACAAGAAGTCGAAAGGCCTCACAGAATTCCATCGCTTATCTTTTCTTCGTGGAATTCACCGTTACATATATATATATATATATAGTATATATATATATATATTATATATATATATATATATATATATATATGAAGATAAAAGGCCCATAAAAAACCCAAAAAACCCTATTTGAACTTTGCAACCATATATTTCGATAGGTTATTTTACCAATGATCAGGAGCACAAAAGGAAGTGCTTGAAGTACGTGGATGCAATGTTCAAATAGAGTTTTTATACGGCCTTTTATCTTCATTATTATACTGTTGTATTACAGTAAAAGACATTCATATATATATATTATATAATATAGATATATATATATATATATATATATATATATATATATGTATATATTTATATATATTGCTACGAGAGTTCACACTCTCAAAGGCACCTCGCCTCTCGAGGACAAAGTAAAATTTATAATAAACGAATTAATAGACCATTAATAATTAAATTTATTTGCGGATAAGTTTTACAGTAGAACGTGGAAATATTGCCCGCTCCATTCTCCTTTTGATCTCCCTGGATTGCTCTTTATTCTCTCTTGGGCTTGTGACTGAAATAAACCTCTTATTTCCAGATTACTGCCGAGTTCGGAGAAGGTTTAGCCTGCTGAATGGCCTCTGGTGTTAATTAAAGACTGCCATGCCTTATGACTGGCCAAACCTGGCCAAAAAGGAAAAGTCGGCTGCATCCAACTGATTTTAACCGAACAGCTGCCGCTTCTAACCGATTTTCGCCGGAAAACTCTCGCCCAGAGAGAAAGCAAGAACAAAGAGCCGAAAATCCTTGGAGGTTATAAATACCCCTGCATCGCTCAGATTCGAGAGAGACGCGTGCACGACACCAAAGGAGTCACATCCCTTGATCGATCCATGTTCCTTCAGAACCGCCGATATCCACAGGGCTGAATAATCCAGTCCTAGTATCTAGTTTCAGTGCCAATTCCCTCAACCCCGGCCCCTCCCCTCCCACCGATTTAGTACGGCTACAAGGAGCCATAGGGATAGTAAAAGGAATCTGAGGTTTTTTCAGTCACTTACCTTCTATTTCTCCTAAACGTTTCGATTTCAAAGTGGAATTCTTACATGGACCGGACCTGTCATATTAAACTCGTGTCGTAAGTTTATTCAATAGTCTTTTGCCTTCAGTACTAGTTTTTTATTCTCGTTATCATTGTCAATTCACCGAGTTATCGTCTGCCTTTCTCTAAATGCAGAAAGGAGTATTTGTTGTTGCGAACCATTCTGCCACGACTGTATGCTTGTTTGTTGCACAGAGGAGAACCCATTGCAACTCAACTCCCTGAACTGTTCCATTGAAGTGAAATTCCGGCACCTATTTAACGTCTAATATTCATTTATTCATTTTATGTGCTGCAGCAGGACCCCAGGGGCTTGCTTTTTTTCTCCTTATCTTCTGGTTTTTGTACATAAATACATGTAATTTAGTTATCCTAAGAGTTTATCGCCAAAATCCCTCTGAAGTAAGGCCTTCAGCTTTATTCCTTGTCCTTTTGTTTCATGGCTTTTAGGTGAAGAGTCAGACCATTCATATCCTTGTGCTAAGTTCATCATTCCCACCTGTAATAACAATGGAAATTACCATTTCACTCTACTGGGTGGCTCCAGAGGACGTCAGCCTTCTTGTTCACAGTTCACAGTTTTGGAATGAGATTGCTAGCCCGTGTGTTTCTTCAGTGTAAACTAAAACGCTGTCTCCCGTTATTACAATCATTAATTGTACAGAACAGGCTATTTCATTCATACAGTCGCAACATTATACAGGATCAGCTAGTAAAATACTTTCATGCTGTTGTTCCGTTGAAATTAAGCTCACACATTTTTACAGAGGTTTATTAATGATAGGGGTAAGCACAATGACCGACATTATCATTTTTTTACACTGTTGGTTATGAACAAAACATTCCGGTGATGGAATCGTTTGTTTGTCATGCAAGCTGTTCAAATGACACATTTTTTTTTTATCGCAGACACGTATCGTGTGGACTTTTTTTTGGATTCTTTTTTTTTTTTTTTTTTTCATAACCAGACAGTTAAATGAAACAATTGTACCGCATTGCACGATTTATGCCATCTGGTTTGTCATACACGCTGCGGGAAATGTGTGTCTTGTTTTGAGAATAGTGATGTTCTTATTTGTAATGAAAAATCCAAAAATAATTGGCTTGAAATAAAATATATGCCAAGGAATGGGTAATGGCGTTTACTCTATATTTTTTTTGGCGTGAATCACATTCCATTTTTTTTCAGGTCAATATAAAAGATATGAAATCTTTTACTTTTGGAGAAATTTTACTTTTCGTTCTCATTTGAAATGACTTTGGTATGTACATACATTTGGTATATTACAATCTTGAAGGAAATCATGACTGATACAATTAAATAACCTAAAAAAAGATTTCTGGTTTTGTAGACATTTCTTTATTGGTGCCTAAGCTTTAATTGCGTCGTAAGAGATGAATACTTTCATCAGAGGTATGAAATTATCCCCAAAAAATATTTCTGCACAACAAAACGAAGTAAAAGTGAGGCAAGAGGGAGAGAAGATATTGCAGGCTTTAGTTCTTCTACCGTCTAGCTCCGTATCAGATTAATTAACAGCTGGTCCTAAAGGAAAGATGTTATTAACAGCCATAATCGTCCCGCTGAACAGATGTTCCTTCACGGGTCATAGAGTCAAGAAAACATCTTTATAACAAGAGGTAATGCAAATGTGACGTGAAGGAGGGTACGAATTAACTCGAGTGTCATTTAGGTCAAGTCCCAAGTCTTATTTATTTAATTCTTCTTGATGCTTCGATATCTGTAACTATGTCGCTAAAGGATTATACCATATATCAGTCATGACATACATGCTCCTACAAAGACACACACACACACATATAAGATAAGGCTATTCTCGTTAATGAAGACCGCTTGCTTGGTGATACTAAGCGGTACAACCAGGTCACCGCTGCGCAAGGAAGTGGCAGCGGTTTAGGTAATAGATATAATGCCTGTATCACATGGCAGAGAAAAGGGCAGAGAAGGTGGAAAATCTAGGCTGGAAGAAATTCCCTCTTAATGGCAGTTTAGCCTTCTCTCAAACTAAGGTCAATGACCTAATTCTCGCAAAACTTCAGGGTGTGAGCGCCACCAGATGACCGGTGGCTCTTGATTTGCAGCCCCAAACCCTCACCAAACACCCACCAAGAATAATATAAAATTCTAATTCTTGTGGTTCTGAATGTGTATGAATGTGCCAAAGAAAAGAAAGGTATAGTAACTGATTTGCTTATTGAATGAAAGCTGACAGGTTTGGCACTTTGTGAGGCAAAGGTTAAAAGGAAGAGTATACGTATATGAACAGTAACAACAGAGTGATCGCCATGAAAGATGAAGAGTTAGGGAAAGGACAGCGCTTGTGGCGTCAGGAAGACGGTGGTTGGGTGGGAGCGGTTACGTGTTAATTAGAAGCCTGTGTGGCTAGGATTTATTATGGCAAGCAATCATTTGCAATAATCATGCACATGCCTCACAAATGGAATAGGATTAGGGACAATTTCTTGAAGGGTCTGAATCTATGCCTGGGTATATTCGAAGAAGGAGAAACTAAATCTATGCTTGGCTATATAAGGAGAATGAGAAAACTAAATCTATGCTTGGCTATATAAGGAGAATGAGAAAACTAAATCTATGCCTGGCTATATTCGGAGAATAAAAAAGGGCGCTTGTGCTAGATGACTTCAATGTAAAAGTGAGTAGCAGAGAAAGAGATGGTATTGCTTGAAGGCATGGAGTTCCTGAAGGAAACAGTAAGGAGAGATTTGTGGAAATAGGTTAAGAGAGGGTGTAACTGTGTGGTTCCCGAAGAAGAGTAGTCAAAAGTATATTTGGGAAAGAAAAAATGGCAAAGGAAAGGCTCCTGCACACTGTGTTTGTAGACAGTAGATGGAAGAGCAAGTTGATGAAGGTTACCGTGAGGAATAGTTTGAGGCACATATGATTTTTTTTATTGAAGCAAAAGTGGTAAAGAGAAAAGGGACGAATGTGACTGCAAATGTAATGAAAATAAATTAGTTTGATAAGAAGGAAGTGATAAAAGCTTATAAGGATTAAATTCTGATTATAGTTCACTATTTAGAGACAAAGGGGGTAATGTTCCATGATGGAATATGGAAAAGGCTGAATTGCCTGTTGTTACAGGAGGATGAGAAATAGCGGTGTGTGGTGTTTAGTGGAGGGAAAAAAAGGGGGATAAAGGGCAATAGCACGACAGAAGAGAAGATCACGTGTAGTTATACAGTTATACTGGAGGATAAGTGAGGTAGACGAAAAAATAGGCAAAAAAGAAACCTAGCATTAAAATCAGAGGGGAAAGTAGGGGAAGATCGTTAGGGAGAATGAAAACTTACTCTAATGGGTAGTAGAAATACACTATAAATGAATTTACCGCAGTTTTGCATGATGCAAAAAAGATCGATATAGCTAATGATATAGAAATTTTTATGCTTAGCTAAATTCTTTTTAGCATTGAGTTTGTTTTGCTATTTTACAAAATCAATATCTTAGCGCTAGAACTAACTTTACACAAGAACAATTAATGAAAAATATCAGCTATTTGAAAACTTACATTACAATATTAGAATATGTAGTAGACAGAAGAATGACTGGTTTGATGTGAAATGAGGTTTGAGACCAGGAACTGTCATGCCTCCATGGCTGTTAGATATCTTTGTGGATAACGGAATGCGAGAAGTCAAAGAAGGGAAGTTAGGTGTAAGTGTAAAGTTGTGGGATTAAAAATTGAGTCCCAAATGGTGTGTGAATGATGATTGCAGAAGATACAGTATTGATCTGGAATAGAATAGTGAACAAAATCTGCAGAAGCAAGTGAAACAGCCTATAAGTATATTCAGAATAAAGTATTGAGTGTGAATGCGACAAATAGTGAGGTTGTGATTAAAGTTTAATGTTACCCAGAAAGATGGAATAGTGAATGTACATATGAATAGTGGAAGAATGGAAGCTGATGATTCAAATAGAAACGCGGTATTCAACATAATGTAAGATGGTAGGATGAAAGCATATAGGTAAGTCAGAGAGTACGTGGTGCCAAGAAGATAAAGTAGAATTAGCAAAAGAATTGGAAGTGACTTGGATATGTGACGAGACTTCACCCAACTCTTCATAATGGAAGAGAAGTGTGGATCTAGAATGCAAATGCAGGAGAACAGGTTACTGTTAGGTTGGATTATGTTGCAAATGTGGCCAAAGACTAAAGAGTGAAGTAATGAAAAATGTGGAGGTATGTAAAAATAATGAAAATATAAGCGTAGATGAAAAGTTGGTTCAGAGAACGCAGCGACTGTTTAGTTATGGAGAAAGATTAGATCATAATAGTTAGATAAAAAGCGAATCATTTGGAAGTTTTACGATGGCGGAGGAAAGAAAACTAAATAGTCTCAGTATGATAAACATAGAAAAATTTTGGAAAGGAAGGGTCATGTTATCCAGGAAGTATGGGATCACATACAGGATAGACATAAATGACGATGTTTGTAGAAGAGTTTGATGAGTGCTGATGAATATTCTGCTTTAGTAAGTAAAAAAAAAAATGGCAGTCATTTAAGTGGTTTCTGCACAGAAGGTTGATGCACGATTGCAGTGAAATGATTATTGTGCTGCTTTCTATTACTGAGACAAACCCTACCAATGGAAACCAACAGTTGGAAATTATATATATATATGTATATATATATATATATATATTATATATATATATATATATATATATATATATACATATCATTTATGTGTATTGTATGGATGTTATTTCCATCCTCTCTCTCTCTCTCTCTCTCTCTCTCTCTCTCTATATATATATATATATATATATATATATATATATATATATATATATATATATATATATATATATATATATATATATATATATATATAACAGGAAAACAGCAGTCGTTCGAGATATATTCTCAAGGAAGCAAGGGAGACGTTCTTCTGGTATAATTTTAAAAAGGATTTTTAAGCGACGTTTCGGGGTCCAGCCCCATCATCACGGCTGTAAAAAATAATTCAATACACATCAAATATAATAAAAAGACTCATCCTAATAACTAACATACATTTCAAAATTCATAGAAAACCTACTACGATGCTAAGAAAATTACCATATCAAGTGAAAGGGAGAAGACGAGTGACCAGAAGAAGGAAAGGTTCCAAGTAAACATAGTTATGCTAGTAAAGAGAGGGGTAGCGTTAGTTTGATTGTTTAATTTTGGAACTATTGTTTTTATGAAAAGCGATTCGAAAACAGTAAGCTGTTGAGGAGAAGAAGCTTACGTGAGGCCCCGACATAATTTCCCAAACTACATTTGGGATACGAAGTTAATAGACCACATTGGAAGTCAGAAGAGGGCTCAGCTTTTCTTTATATCTAAATAAAGACCAATAGTTAATGGGTTTCTTAAGATTAGTTGGCTTTTTATGGCCGGACAATATTCACGTATTAAACGTTTAAGTGTGGGTATAAAACGTTGTATCACTGGCAAACGGGACACTAGCAAAGAAAGGCCATTCTAGGAGCAGTTGGTCTGTTATTTTTCTCTATTAATTTATTATTTAAAAACTTGGTTAGGTATTTGAAGAAAACCTTAGCTGGATAGCAGTTATCGGTAAAGTGCTGTTGTAAAAGAGTAATCTCACTGTGAAATTCAGACGAACCAGAGGAGAGAGAATATGCCCTGTGGAAGCGATTGTATATAAAGCGTTTACTTTAAAGTTAAAACTACAAAAGCTGTAAAAATTTGTCCCTAGTCCAGTAAAAGTCTTTTTTCTAAAAATTGAGGTGTTAAAACCATCCGTATAACGTGGACACTTTCTTATATAAACAAAAAAGAGAGCTCATTATCAATTTTCATAATTCAATTGTAACTTGATATTAGGGTGGGTCTGAATTGGCAAATTGTATGAAGGAATCAGCCCTTGTCTCTGTCTCGAAAAAGAATAAACGTATCATCAACGTAACGGCAGTAAAAGAGAGGATGATTAGCTAGAGGGCAATTGTCCAGCCAAACCCGCTCCTCCAGTTTCACACATAAAAATATTCGCAAAGACTGGGCTTACCATCACTTTGTACATAGGACTTCCCATTGAAAATAAAGGCGGTTGTCCTGCACTGCCAAAGTTAAAAGCTTCTTAAAATTGTCATAATTAAAACCATGAAACCGAACATCATTATTATTGAAAATCTTGTTTTAAAATAATTTGAATTGATTCAAATAATTTTAAACAAGATTTTCACTAATAATGATGTTCTGTTTCATGATGGTTTTAATTATATAGGTATAAGCCACGAAGGAAAAATAAACAATGGCGTTTCTGCAAGATCTTTCGACTCAACGTCTTTTACTCAGCAGACAAACTGACTTACATGAGGAATTGACAGTACAGGAAAGGTCGTACAACTGACAGATAGGGATTATGAGGAGATTAGCACCTAGAATCCGGCACACCTGGAGCATAAGTAACCTTTCCAAACAAGCATAAACATGGGTACGATTTAAAAACATAAAGATTTAGTCCAGCTGCTCAGACACAGGGACAAGACAATTAAAGGAGTATACAGGGCGAAAGCTGACCAATTCAGATCTTTGGTAAACAACAACTTATTCACAAAACATATTAAACATACATATACAATGAAGATATCTCTAAGGCAACTAATTTGTATTTAAGTCTGTAATTATATCTTTGAGGTCATTCTTAAACATGTTACAAATACAACGGTCTAAATGAGACAGGCCACGACTAATATTAAGATTACAATGGGAATTAAGTTGTATTATGGCAGATACTAAAAGATTTCGTGATAAGACATCTTTTGATATTGCAATTACGGAACTCCCAATCCAATTTATCAGGTGGTTGTTTTCACTTCAATGAATGAATATTGCATCAGATGTTTGCCCAGTTTTTACAGAATATTCATACTGGTTTAATCTTACTTCTAAGCCCTTCCTCGACTGTCCGAGATAAAAAGAGGGGCAGTCCATACATGGAATTTTATATATTATGTTGTTGCTTTCCCTGAGGCCATTTATTATTAACATTCCTTTTAGTGTGTTATTACAGGAAAAACCAAGGTTGACCTTAAAGGCTTTTAACAATGATTTAATGGTTTCAAATCCGTTAAAATAAGGCAAACTGAGAATGTTTTTCTTACGAATTTTTGGTTTCTTCCTCCGTGCTTTTACTTACACTGTAAAACTTTTTGTGGGCTTTATTATATCAAACTATCTAATATGTGTAAAGGAGCAACATAAATCTTTCCTTTTATTTTCCTTATGTAATTCAATTTCTTGATCCAAATATTGGGACTGACAATGAGCAATGCTCATAAAAACATAGAAGAAAAAAATTGATATTTTGAAGTTAAGATGGTGGCCTGAATAGAAATGAACATAAGTTAAGTTGTTGGTTGGTTTCCTATGAATACTGAATTTACTTTGAAATGGTTCCCTATGTATCAAAACATCTAAGAAAGGAAGGGAATTATCTTTCTCCAATTCTAGAGTAAACTTAATCGATGGTACCTGGTTATTGAATTTAGAGAGTAAATCATTTACATCAATACCAGCTGGCAGAACAGCTAAAATATCATCAACATATCTATACCACTTTACAGGAATATTTGCCATGACAAATATTTGTTGATAAAAAGAGAACATGGTACGGAAATGGCAAGCATGAGAAAGACAGAGTAGAAGAGGATGGATGTGGCAGAAATGAGAATGCTTTCGTGGATTTCTGGGGTGACAAGAGAGGATATGAGCAGAAAGGACTACACAAGGGGGTCAACTGAGGTGGTGGAAGTATCAAAGAAAGTGCAGGAGGGGAGGCTGAGATGGTATGGACACCTGTTGAGGAGAGATGAGGACCACGCTGGGAGACATACTATGGGGATGGAGGCTCACGGAAGATGAAGAAGAGGGAGACCAAGAAAGAAGATGGAAAGACTGAGTGAGAGGAGACTTACATGAGAGGGAATTGATGAGGCAGAAGCGCAGGATAGAAATAGAGAGAAACAAGCTCATCCGAAACGGCAACCCCATATAAAAATGGGTGAACCAGCTGGGAAGAAGATATATTTATATATATATATATATATATATATATATATATATATATATATATATATATATATATATATATATATATATATATGTGTGTGTGTGTGTGTGTGTGTGTGTGTTGTATACACACACATATATATATATTATATATTATAGTATATAATATTATTATATAATAATATGTGCGTTGTGTTCTCTGTGTGGTGTTGGTTAAATAGTGCAATGTATGTAAATTTAATTAAATGATAATTTCGGCCTTCCAGTTGCTCCGGTTTACTGTTTGGGGTCTGGATACAGACATACTTCAAATTTGGTTTCTAAAATATTTAATATCGAATCTTAAGGCTTTTCCTTTAAACATTCTAGTTTGCTCTTGGTCTTTTACAACATCAGGTCTCTTAAAACTGTGATGTTTTTGCAGAATGACCAGTTAGAAATGAATGAAATCTTCTCATTTAAATGTAATTGCAAGATTTAGTCAACTATGTAATTAGAAGATTTGTTCTACCCCACTTTTTGATTATCCTAACTTATTATTGCACATTGCACCCATATATGATTTTGACTCAATGAACCAAATCTTACATGGAATAATCTGATTAAAAGTCTTTTTTTGGTATTATATTTAATTTTCTTTTTTCTACAGATACTCACGGCGAAACTTAAATGTTTTCTTAATACTCAAGAAAATAGAAAAGTTGAAATGATCAGTTTTATATCTTATCTTGCAGAGAGAGAGAGAGAGAGAGAGAGAGAGAGAGAGAGAGAGAGAGAGAGATATGTTATATAATCTGAAGATGAGGGCTACCATTTGTAGGTCGCTATCCACCAGGAAGAGGACAAATCATGTGTGCCTGACCGACATATCTGCCACGATGGAAAGGTATCCAAATGAGTTTGGATATTTAGCATTTGTATTTATATATTTAGGTATGTAAACGAACACATTTATCTATCTATCTATCTATCTATCTATCTATCTATCTATCTATACTATCTATATTATATTATATAATATAATTATAATATAATATATATGTATTATAATCTAATATTATTTATATATATATTAAATGCTATTTTATGCGCGCATCTATCTATCTGTCCATCCATAGTTATAAACGTATATATAAAAAAAATATATATATATATATATATATATATATATATATATATATATATATATATATATAATATATATATAATATATAAATAAATATATCTATCTATCTACCTATATATATATATATATATATATATATATATATATATATATATATATATATATATATATATATATATCTATACTATCTATCTATATATATATATATATATATATATATATATATATATATATATATATATATATATATATATATATATATTGGGTGTGTGTATTTATTTGAAGTACAAATAAAGATCTCCGAACTTCTATATTTATTTTACATTTTTAAGATCAGGAAACTTCTTAGTTTATAGCTCTAATTTTCATATAGGGAGAGTGTGACTGCGTAATTTGAAAAAACTAAATGGGAATGAAGCTTTTACGAAATTAGAATATCTTTTGCGATGCTACCCTTCTTTAAGTAATTGACCAATAAATAGCATTAACATATAATTCCCTATGAGAATGTCTTTATACGCTCGACTGATTCCTCCTCTGAAGGCAGGCCGGGTCAGAGATGACACCAGATGCGTCGCTTCCAGGAAGATCTTCGCCTAAATAGGACATAAAGTCGCGCGCGAGAGTGAAAGCCAGACTTCCCTAACAAGTCGCAAAAGATGACGTCGAATCAGCGTCGTCATCTTCATCTCTCCAGTTACTACTTTTCCCTTCTTCTTTTTGCACAATGTTTAATCTCCCGAGAACTTGCCAAAGTTTTGGATTAGCGCCCCAACCCCCACCCCCGACCCCTCCTCCTTCTTCTCCCCCCCCCTCTCCACCAATCGCTTAGGTTATCCCCTTCCACCCGAACCTCATCCGACCTCTTTCTTACCCAACAGCTTCATTGAGCCCGTGGAGACGGACGGACTGCTTACATCCAGTTACTCGATGTCGTGATGGAGACACACCGTCTTCATCACGACTTCTCCCTCACTTCCCAAGTTTTCATCTTTTGTCCTCTCATTATTGTCGCCTCTTGATATATAATAATTCGTGCTGCAACGCTGGCTCTGGTATTCGGATAGTGACTCTGGTGATCAGTATTAATGCCAGTATTTTTCCTTTCTGTAGGTTAAGCAAGACGTAAGTGGTAATTAATTTTGATTCTTCTCGGCGCTGGAGCGTATGATTTCATCTCTTATGCCCCATTCCAAAACAGGTTTTTGACGCGTAAAGAAATCTATATACGTATATATAATAACAGTTGTACTATACATATATCTAAGTCCTGTGGCAGTAACAACATCATCTTTGTAAATAAGTGAAAATTTTCAGACAAAATTTAAGGTTTTGACAATATTAGACGACATGTTTATCATGCGATATGAAAAACAAAAGCTTAAACATATATTTGTTCATTGTATATATATATATATATATATATATATATATATATATATATATATATATATATATATATATATATATATATATATATATATGTTAGCTGTACCCGGCCACGCATTGCTGTGGCTCAGTCTGGTTAAATGGAAAAGAAAGAAAAGAGAAAGCTCCTTTCTCTTACTTTTTCTTTCTCTCTCCAACCATCACTGTCTCTTTCCATCTTTCCACTCACTAGTACCAACTCTCTCTATCTCTCTCTCTCTCTCTCTCTCTCTCTCTCTCTCTCTCAAACAACCGCCCTTCTCCGTCGCTCTCTTTCTCTCTCTCTCTCTCTCACTCACTTTTTCCATCTTTCTCCTAACTAACACCCCCTCTACTCTCTCTCTTTCTTCCTCTCTCTCTCGTTCCTTTCTCTACTCTCTTTCCCTCTCCGACAGTCACTGTCTTTTCCCCTCTTTCTTCTCACTAAAACCAACTTTCTCTCTCTCTAACCCTCCTTGTCTTTTTTCTTATTTCTTCTCTCTAACACCCCGACTACTCTCTCTCACTTCCTCTCCCTCTCATTCTCTCTCTATCAACCCCCTTCTCAAACTCCACACTCTTTGATGTCATTGACGTTTACACAATAGTATTCTTTTCCAAATGATAAGTCATATGTAGAAATTATGCATGATAAATTCGTAAAGTTACTAAGTCTACAGGCATAACCAGCCCCATTTCATGGGCAGAACCGGCTCCGTTTCAGGGAATCCCTTCTTACCCCCCCCCCCACCCCCCCCCCTTTGGAGCCGGGGAGGAAGGATGAATCCCACTTTAAAAACACGCGTTTTCAAATGCAATGTTGTGTCAAAATTCAAAGCAATCGGTGAAGAACTTTTACAAACGAACATTTACATGCACGCACATACACACACACACACACACACACACACACACATATATATATATATATATACATATATATATATATATATATATATATATATATATATATATATATATATATATATACATACATATATATATATATATATATATATATATATATATATATATATATATATACATCGAGAGCTACAAAATGTTCTTTAATATCTGATTCACTCTACCTCGGAATTAATATATTTTCATATATGCTTAACTGAAGGGGAATTTTATTAGGCGATAATAAAATTGTCGGCGCCCAGGCGCGAACCCAGGACACCATACAAATCCAAGGACGTCAGTGAAGCTATTTACCCACTCCACCACCGCAAGATATTTGTAGCTCGATGATGTATATGAATCACGGTAATGTGATATGACTTATATATATATATATATATATATATATATATATATATATATATATATATATATATATGTGTGTGTGTGTGTGTTGTGTTGTGTGTGTATGAAAAAGAAAGGCTTAAACTTAGTGTAAGGCCAAATAGCCTCTGACATTCAGCGCAGTTAATTACATTACTACATATACAAATGGATCAGGAGGAGAGTGGGAGGTCAGACTATCAAAAATGTTTAATTTGCACTTGCCCCTGTGAAAATTCAGTCAGCACTATGAATATATTAATGCAATGTTACCAAGTGGGGTTTGAACACCCGCACTGGTTCGAATCCCACAGTATAGGCTGGTTCCCTCATGGTCTAGAGCTTGGGTCCTTTTATATGTTGCCTGCTCAGACACAATCTTTACAAGAGTAAGTGTATCCAATATTGTGCCGAAATCAAGTAGTTCATTGACATTGTTGGTCTAATCACGAAAAGTTCTTATATCAAGTGAAACAAACGCACTGAATAAATGATTCATTCTCTTCCTTAGGAAACCCTGTTTATAACTGTCCCTTTTACTGACGCACTTTTAACTTACTAGCTTTTAAATAAACTCAATTCCTTTCCCACTCATCCATGATTATACTTCCTGCTAATGCATCATGTTAGTAATGCAGTGATTGTAGTTGGTGATATTTCACATTACTTCACATCGAGTTTTCTGTGTCGCGTATAATGTTGTATGAAACTCTCGGCCACGGCACATGAAACTCAGCCGCGGCCCATGAAACTTTCATCCGGGGCAGGTGATGGCATTGTTATGGACACCTACTGTGGTGCCAGACGCACGAACATTTTTAACTTTATTCTTAAATATAAAAAAAACAACTACTGAGGCTAGAGGGCTGCAATTTAGTATGTTTGATGATTGGAGGGTGGATGATCAACTGCAGTTTTAAATAAGTAACCAAAAAAATCTTATGTTTTAAGGCCCACTCAGAATTGCTTAATTTTTCGTAATTCCTTTATACTGATGTAACTCTTGTATGCGACCTGTGTGCCGAAACATCCATTACGAGCAGGTCTTGTGTTTGCTTCAGATGGAATGGGCTGTGATTATGACTGCCATGGAGCCAGTTGGCAAAAGCACCCGGCTGTTACCTTAGTTTAGTTTAATTGTGCGAGGTCATTGTGGTATTCCTTAATGCGCTACTTACTTTCAGTCGGGGAAACTCTGATTGCGCCATGGCCATCTTTTATTGCTTATGTATACGTCTGATACCAGAAGAGCATAGGCAGAGCCTTATGTTGGTCCGTTGTAAGTTATTATTATTATATTATTATTATTAGCTATTTCAAGGAGCCTTCTTTCGTTGTACTTATTATAGCTGTAATTTTGTAAATTTATAAAAGAATATTAATAAAGATATTGTTATATATATATATATATATATATATATATATTATATATATATATATATATATATATATATATATATATATATATATATATATATATATATATATATATATATATTTGTTGGTCTATCACAGTCATCCTATTCGACTGGGTAGTTTTTATAATGTGGGGTTCCGGGTTGCATCCTGCCTCCATAGGAGTCCATCACTTTTCTCACTATGACATCTGCTTCTAGGAGCACACTCTTCTGCATGAGTCCTGGAGCTACTTAGGTATCCAGTTTTTCCAGATTCCTTTTCAGGGATCTTGGGATCGTGTCTAGCGTTCCTATGATTATGGGTACAATTTCCAGTGGCATACCCCATATCCTTCTTATTTCTATTTTCACATCTTGATACTTATCAATCTTCTCTCTCTTTTTCTCTTCTACTTTGGTGTCCCATGCTACATCAATAAGTGATACTTTCTTCTTGATTTTGTCACTCAACGAAAAAATCAAGAAGAAAGTATCACTCATTGATGTGGCAAGTATTACTGTTTCATTTCCAATTCATAGCCTTTGTTATTGTATTAATTTCTAATGTTTTATAAGTAGTAACATCCATGTTAAAATATTTGATAAATATTGCGAATGTTATAATTTTTTATTAACATTGTTATTGCTTTTATTCCTTACTGTGACCCGCTGTTTTAAATCAAACCAGATGTTTTCGCATCAATTACACTCTGAACGCAGAAGATATGGCCATGTCTAAAGGGTTTATTTCCAGTTGAACTGCAAGGGGTTTAACCGTATTTTATCAAAACATTAGAACACTGGAGCTCCCAGCACTAATTTTACTCAGTATTCAACTCGTTGATAAGAAATTCTGAATAGCATTTTTGTTTAATGGATTTACACATAAGTAATGAAGCCGCACATAATATATTTACGTACGAATAATGGAATCTTACATAACAGATTCATACATCAATATTGATGAACAACAGTGCTCATTGCTTTACATTCGTTAGGAGTGTTGCATGCGATATATTGTAGTTTTTAGTAACTTTTCATTAATAAGCCACGGTTTTTATGAAAAAATGGTTTTGCGAATGAATAGTATGAATGTATTTCTGTTGGAACTGAATGTTTTTAACAATATGTATTCTGTTATATTTCTAATGCACTTAGTTCTTCTTTTTGAATACATGATTAAGATTTCAAGGCACTCAATTCACAAAATCATGACACTGAATTCTTTAGACTTAGATATCAAAGGAACGTCCTTTTGATTAAACCTCATGTCTTGGGCTCATAGAAAGATGATTTATTTGTAATTCGGAAGTTGTGCTCACCACTACGTAATCACATAAATTTATATCTGCAAACTATACTCTGTTTTTTTCCATCTGTCCATCCGCCTGTGGTGGTCGCGCATGGTAACACTGCGTCCAGGCTTTAAATAGTTAGGCTATGTGTAATTTTAGGTAAATAAAAGGATATCTGGTGTAAATTTGCAACTGAAAAGTGTTTTAATAATTTACTGTATGTGAATTACACCGTTAATATTCGATTTAGGATATTATTTAAAGCCCGGGATGCAGTGTTACCATGCGCAAACACCACAGGCGGATGGGCAGATGGAAAAAAACGGAGTATAGGTCTAAGCGTATCATCAACAAGTCGTTTACTCCAATAGGGTTGCCTCCAGAAAAAAAGGAGCATCCAATTTAACGTACAGACTTTATGCCTTGAATCAGGAATTTTAAGATGCCTACACAGATGGCTCACGAACAGCACAGTTACCGTCACATTCCAATCTCTACGCCTCAGTTCTACTTTTGTTAGTATTCCAGCATTTCCCAGACATTAAGGCCTCCGTTTCCAGCGACTTTTCAGCTCAGTTTCCTCACTCACCGTCCTGCATTTTCTGTTTAAGCAGACCATTTACAAAATGTATGAGTAATCTTTTCACCTGTGCTATTACGTTTACCAATTCCTCATATTCCGTATATACTTACCACATGAGTAATTTCTAGGATTTCCAAACTCTTCTTTTCACTTACGTTCAACAAATACACTTCACCCTATTTTTTTTAATACCATTTCACCCTGTATTGAACCATTGTTTCTTACTTAATTATTACACTTTCTAGAATAGTTTAATTTCCAGAGACAGTGGCTAATGAGTCACTAACTGTTCTTATTCCTTCTCTATTTTTCTTGCAATTTTTCTTTCTTTGTAAATATCAGTATTTCCCATTCATCCCAGGTGTCTACTTTTGTGTCTGATCATCAAAGTAGTCAGGCTTATCTGTACATGATCATCTGTTCTTTGAAATATGAAAAACTTTAGTTATCCGTGTTCAGATCTTTGGGTAGTATTTAACATAGGTTCCTGCTGTGGTTTAGATTTAACCCATAAGATTGAAGGCTAATAATCGGTTTTCTTATTATGGTATCTCTATAACAATTCATGTATTGTAGGGTCCCAAGCTGATCCACAAACCTCCACCTTACCTGGCCAACTGATCTCCTCACAACAAACATCCTTGAGAGCCAACTGTTCGTATACAAGAAACACAATATACATCACACAATTGTACATTTGTTTTCATTCATATGATTGTTATGTTAAATGAATCATTTTACCACATACCACATACATTACAATGTCAGCATTTCAGCCATATGTACATAGCTTCAGTCATGTCTTGTACATCGATTTACTTGCGCCTTTCTATCTTTCAACAAGCACAAGTAATTGTAATGCGACCTCTGTTTTGTTTGCGCTACATTTCTGCTAACAAGAGCTATTGACCTGTTTGTTTGTTGTCTGTATAAATCAGTACATTTGTAGATGGAGCTTCTTACTCCTGCCTTCGCTAGAGAGATGACTATGGAGATGACCAGCCCAGCCAGGCCCAACAATACTATCCTCTCCAGTGACACTGTCACTTCTGCCGCCTTAACACACTACAACCCAGAGGCTTAGTTCCTCAGGGCAGAGACAATCTTCCAATCAAAGAAAATTACCTCCTCAGCACGCAAAGCAGACACCATCCTCGAATTCCTGCCGGACGATGTTTTCAAGCAAGTCACAGGATGGCTCGCAGAAATTCAAACCGTCACCTACGAATTACTGAAGGACCAGCTGAAGTCATCCTTCAGCATGCTAACTGTCCCAAGAGCCAAGAAATTCCTGAACCATGTGGGGACACCCATAGGACACAAGTGGCCATCGCATGTCTACAAGCAGTTGAGGCAGCTCATAATGCTACCCACCGCAGACAGCCAACCTGAGTCAACCCTAGATCTTATGAGAGAGGTCCTTCTCACAAAACTGCCTTGCCAAACAGTGGCGGATATGCTCATTTTCTCCACCATGCCCATCGGAGAATTACTAAAATTGGTTAACACTGTACACATGGCCCACAGACAGCAGAGCCCACCCAGCCACCAACAGCAGCAGCAGCACAATGGTCCATGCAGTCAACCAACTCAGAATCCACCAGAGACTCAGAGGGACTGGCCCCCCCATCCATAAATGGGAAGACCAGATAGAAGAAAGACGAAACCACTAGAGGGAATGTGCTACTGCCACTGGAAATTTGGAAAGAAGGCCTACAAATATGACAAAGGCTGCCTGTTTTAAAAAAAATGCAAGTAAGAGGGTTGCATCTGTGACCCAACCAACTAATCGTCAGTAGCGAGCAGACCGGTTGCCTTGTAAGAGAAGCTGTACCTGCTTACCACTGTCTTTCTTCCAGATATGAATGCAAGGGCTCCATGGATTACTTTGTCAGGGATGAAAAGTCAAGCACAGAATTCCTTACTGACACTGGGCTTGCAAATCATTTGTGCCAGCCATCCCGCATGCACGACTCAACCCCACCCCACCCACCAACCTCCACATATCCACCTGCAGTAGAGGACCACTCAAGATGTACGTAAAGTGGGATATGAATGTTTCATTCAGTGGGATAGACTACAGTTGGACCTTCATCACAGCAGATGTGATAATAGCGCTTCTAGGAGCAGACTTCCAAAAAGCATACAACCTGCTAGTGGACATAGCATCAAAACAACTGACCCTGAAAACAACTTCTGTATCATCTCATCTACAGCTGCATCAACAACCCACCACCACAACAGCAGAGACAATAAACAGGCTCCATTGCAGCAGCTACCCCACCACCAGAAACACATCAACTTCTACAAGACTACCAAGAGCCTTCCAATGATGACCTACAGCGTAAGTTAACTAAACCAGCAAAACACAACATCTAGCACCACATAGAAATGGAAGGCCCCCAGTCCACTGCCAGAAACACACCAACTTCTACAAGACTACCAAGAGCTTTCCAAAGATGACCTACAGCGTAAGTTAACTAGACCAGCAAAACACAACATCTAGCACCACATAGAAATGGAAGGCCCCCAGTCCACTCATGCTTCAGACAGCTAGCCCAAGAGAAACTCGCATATGCCAAAGAAGTGTTCAAGGAAATGGAGAATGTGGGAATATGACATAAAGACCCCAGCCCAGGGTCATTCCCCCTTCACATGGTACCAAAACCTGACAGAACATGGAACCTATGTGGAGACTACCCGTGGCTAAATGTCAAAATGAATCCAGACAGATACCCAATGCCAAACATAGCAGACATAACCAACCAGATGAACGGAGGAAAGACTTTCATCTAAATAGACCTGCTGAAGGGATGATTCCAAATTCCAGAAACAAAGGATGATATAGAAAAGACTGTGATCATCACTTCCTTCAGCAACTAAATGTTCAGCTACAGCTGTTCTGGCCTTTGGAATGCAGGGGCAACCTTCCAAAGACTGATGGATGAACTGCTAGGCAACATTCCCTTCATGGCTAGCGTTGACGACATCCTCATATTTAGCCCCAACCTCAAGCAGCATATTAAGGACATCATAAGGGTACTGCAAATATATAAAGAAAATGGACTCGTAGTAAGGGAAGACAAATGCGAATAGGCAAAGAAATAGTGGAAATTCTGGGACATAAAGTAAGCCCAGATAGCATTAAATCCATACCAGAGAAAGTAAAAGCAACCACTGACTTCCCAAAATCAACAGCAAGTAGAGCAGTACAAGAATTATCAGGACTAATTAATCAACATCACAGATTTATCCCAAATATTGCTAAAATCTAATAATGCCTACAAGGAAAACCAAAAAACTTAAGTTGGTGAGAAAGTCAATATAACACATTTCTTTCAGCAACACAAGCAATAGCTTCTGCGACCACGTTAATATTTGCTGCACCCCACTGGCTCCTCACTTTGACGACAGATGTGATTAACATGGCCATGGGTGCTGTACTTGAGCAGGACACAGATGATGGTCATCGTCTGCTGGTGTTCTTCAATGGAACAAAAGTACTCAACCTTCTACAGGGAGCTTCTAACTCTCCACAAAACTATCCATCACTTCTGCCACATGTTTGAGGGACGACAGTTCATTGTACAAACAGACCATTAACCTTTGGTGCACACTATCATAAAGACAGCAGATGTATGGTTAGCATGACAACAGCATCAACTATCCTGCACCATCAAATATTTGAACTGTTCAGTAAACACTGTCGCAGAAGCACTCTCGTGAAATTGCGACAACACCATCCAGCTCAAGATAGCCTGTCTCTAAATTGCAGTGGTGTAAAGAGACAACAATGACCTATAGGGACTGCAGCATGACAACCTCACCATTACGTGGAGTGAACTGTTAATCAACAACAGAGGTACTACCATCTCCTGTGAAACAAAAACTGGATGCCCTCACCCCAACCTGCCAGAAGGCCTTGTAAGAAAGGCCTTCACCCTCACCCACAGCATGTCTCACCCAACAGGCCGGTCAACCGCCTGAATTTTAGCATCAGGTGAGGAATGAATAAGGACATAGAAAACTGGACGAGAATGCATTCCATGTCAGACGTCAAGAATCACGAGGCATGCAGAGAGTGGAGTACGAGAGTTCCACACAACATGCCTCTGACTTGCCCACATCCACGTTGATGTAGTGGGATCTCTACCCAACTCCGATGGGTACAGATACCTGTTTACCACCATTAACAGAAATAACAGGTGGCCCAAAGCAATACCGACACGACAACAGACGGTGGAGAGTTGTATGAAAGCTCTCATTGGATGGCTCGGCAGACATGGAGGCCTGCAGGTCATTACAAGCGACAGCAGGAGCAGACAGTTTGGGGGCAAAGATAACACACTCAACAACCTACAACCCAGAAGCTAATGGCCACACTGGTCGTTGAAAGCATCACTCACTGCCAGATGAGGCTGGAGTAGGAGAAGGAAGTTACCTTGGGTCATACAGGGCCTGAGAATGTCACTTGTGGCATTCAACACATCTCTAGTAGAAGCCCTGTATGGCCAAGCACTAACATTGCTGGCAGATGTCTTTCAAAATCAGATGAGCCCAACATGCCTGTCTGACACCCATAAAGCATTAGAACGAATAAAGCCAGCCAAGGCGACTTACCACATGGCCAGGAAAGTTCATCCCCAGCAAACTGCAGAACACAGAATATACATTCATACGTAGACGCACACAGATACCCCCTCTCCCCAGCCTACCTTAAACGATACCATGTCGTCCAGACGGTAGAACCACATGGGTCTCCATCGACTGCCTAAAACCAGCATAACTCCAAGACACTGACCTGCAACCGTAGGCCTCTCCAAGGTAGGGGGTGGGGAGTCCTTAGGGTCCCATGTAGACCCACACACCTCCATCTTACCTGGCCAGTTAATCTCCTCACAGCAAACATCTTTGCGCGCCGAATGCACATATACAAGAAACACAGCGTCTTTTGTACATATATCTTCATTTATAATATTGTTGTGCTAAATTTATCATAATTACCACAGAAATTACGATGTCACCATTTCAACCACATGAACCATAGCTTCAGTCGTACCTTGTACATTGATTTATATGCATCTTTAGATCCTTCAACAAACACAAGTGATTGTATTATGACCTCTGTTTTGTTCGCCTTATGTCAGGCACTATATTTCAGCTCATAAGAGCTGTTTGTTGTTTGAATAAATCACTAAGTATGTAGATGCAGTTTCTTACTCACACCTTCGCTAGTGTATTATATTATATATATATATATATATATATATATATATATATATATATATATCTATATATATATATATATATCTTCATTTTTCTCTCTCTAGTAGTGTTACACAAAACTTTTTTGTCTTAAGCCACTGTTCTTTTATCCATCAAATACTTATCTCTGTGGAAGTGTTTACTACTTAAAAGTTTCCTTAATTTCTTTTTTAGTTTTCCTCTGAGCTCCTTATTTCCTTGCAGTTTAGAATACATTGGTCATGGCCAACGTAAAAACGAAAAAAAAAAAAAATAGAAATAAAAAATTGAAGCAGATAGAAGACGTTCGTCTCGCCTTAAAAAGGATCCCGGATCGGATTTCCCGAGCAAGCCGAAATTCTTCGGCAAATTGCCATTAACTTCCACCACGTCTCTGTTGACGAGATCGTCAATTTATCATCCACTTGTTGGCTAGACTTGGAGGTGGCACGAACCCAGGATGAAGTAGGAGGCGAGGCTGGCAAACTCATCCCAAAGACTCGATGAGATCCGAAAAACTAATAACCATTTGGAGCCATCTCCTCCCATCATCTCTGAAAGGAACAAAGCATATGATAGTTAGTCGAATGCAGTTGGTTAAAGCCAAGTTGGACAAAGGCTCATGGTTACGATTCCTACAGCATTTGCTGCAAACCGGAAATTAATTTCTCTTTAGAGCTTCCCTTTTGAAGGTGATTATACACACACACACACACACACACACACAGATATATATATATATATATATATATATATATATATATATATATATATATATATATAGATATATATATGAATTAATAGTAAAATTTGGGAATACGATCATCGACGAACAGTAGTTACATACAATAACATTAATTCGATATCAGCTACAAAATATGAACTTTATTCATGAGCAATACGGAGACACTAAGCGAACTGCTTAATGTCTATTAACGGCCCTAGAGGTAATCGACGATTGGTCAGCGAAAGTCGTTCATATGCTGCAGCTGACAAGCGAAGTCAGCTATGCATCAGTGCTTAATGATCTCTAAATGTTAAATTTGGAAGCGTTTTTCACCATCCATATGAAACAATTAAGACTAATCAGTAACATCAAGAGCCTCAATGAATTTGTTAAATGATTCTGATGAAATGATTGAGTGAAAATGATCAGTTATCAGCAACATTTTATTCATAATATTGCAAATCATGAATACTATATTCTTTTGTAACAGATTTGCAGATAATTTTTGGATGATGCTGGACATTTACACTAATTCATAAATAACTCACGGACTTTTAATACTGAGCTTTGCTAATAACAGCCAATTGATAATTTCTGCGCTAATGAACGATTCCCTTTGTAGCTACTCGTCTCCCATTGATATTCGAATCATTGTAATATGTATATTTTGTCTCTAATATTTCAGTTGATAAATTATACGCAAAGACACTGTTTACCGAAGAGGCACGCATCAAATGCATTTATGTTGGCAGTTGATATCAATTACATTAAAACTTTTTCAAAAATCACTCAGAATATTTATTGAAGTCTTGTTAACGCTTATTATCTATTTTTCGGTAGTATATATGTATTATCCGCGCACACAAAAATACATGCATACATACACACACAACATATTGTTCGCTCGCATGGTGTTTTTACGTTGCATGGAACCAGTGGTTATTCAGCAACGGGACCAACGGCTTACGTGACTTCCGAACCACATCGAGAGCGAACTTCTATCACCAGAAATACACATCTCCAACCCCTCAGTGGAATGCCCGAGAATCGAACTCGCGGCCACTAAGGTGGCAGGCCAAGACCATACCGACCACGCCACTGAGGCTTCCTTTATATATATATATATATATATATATATATATTATATATATATAATATATATATATATACTATATATATATATATATATATATATATATATATATATATATATATATAATATATATATATATATATATATATATATATATATATATATATATATATATATATATATATATATATATGTTCGTGTGTGTGTGCATCACTAACATTTATTTAGAATATAAAGTCTATATTCGTGCGGTGTTAATCACTGTATCAACTAATGGTTTGAAATGCGTCAAAAAATGCCTATCAATTGTTGGGAGGTTGAATTCATCGTTAACAAGAGCCACAAAATAAAAAAAAGGAGGATTCAGATGAGCCAGGAAACTGACTGGTTAATCATCTAGTCGCACTTGGGTGCTGATGACACAGACTTGTCCCGAACAAGCGTATAATTTTCCCTGACTTAAGGCTGAGAATACACGATTATAAAATTGCCTGAAACTAGCGCGTATCTAATGAAAATGACACATTTTTCATTGTAATGACACCATAACTGAGAAAAATGACATATGCAGGATCCGAAGAAGCCCTTCTTCTTAACTGAATTTGATCCCGGTTTCGTGAAGACAGAAGAGGTTGGGATAATTCTTCTTGGTGATTATGTCATCCGAATCCGAAGGATTCTCCACGCTTGATACTAATCCGCTAAGGAAAGGGAACTGAGCGCTGGCCCAAGCTGATATTTTCATTTTCTCCAGTTGCTCTTCTAATAAGAAAAAGTAAATGTTATTGTTTATGAATAAACTTCGACAAACAATATGCGTGCAGGGCACAACTCATTATAAACTGCCAAATGTATCCGCTGACGAAATTCCTTCTCGGAGAAAGTGAAGAAGCTTCACTTTCTCCTTTGGATTTGTGTACGTTCTTTTCAAGGAGCATTTATCAGATAGCAAATAAAAGATAATGGGGATTTTACGCTTGACGCAACAGACAACAACAGTCTTGGCTCTGTCGCGCCTTTCCCCCGAATGATAGATCGCACACTTAGTCATTAAGGTTTACTGCGAATGTGTAAGTTTCATGGGGATCTTGATATCGATGAATTCGATTTATGACTAAGAGGAATTTTGTGTTTTACTTAATCACTTCCTTTATACAGACTGATACCAACACGCACATTTGTAACTCCTGTTTCTGTTGTATGCATATCTATCTATATATATATATATATATATTATATATATATATATATTATATATATAATATCTATTAAATTATTGCTAAAGGCATCTTTCTGACACTCATGTATTTTCTTTTTCTACTCACAAACTGAGGGAAATTTAAAGAAATAACTTGAAGGAAGTTTTGAGAATGAGGGAGAGTTCATAATATACGAAAAATCGAAAGATTTGAAGTCACTGCTTCATGTAGTGAATAAAGTAAAACGAATCCATGTTGTTTTGATAGGATAATATATCAAATCTCATTTAAACGATGTGTCAAAAGTTATTTATTGCTTTTCATCCCCTTGTCATATTCAGCTACCGGCCTTAAGCTGATAACCCCTGACCTTATACCTATTTGACCTAATGCTCACCCTTGTCATTATTGTCACAGCATCCTGCAACTGCGACTCCACCTTATCACACCTGCATTTCCGCCTACCGACCCATAGCTCTCGACCCAATTAGCACCCTATTGTATCCTTTCTTTCCATACCTCCTCTGTCGGCATTCAACGACCTTTTAAGGTACCTAGGAGGATTAGCGGCAGATGTGAAAGGACCTAAGGAGATCACTCGCGTTATGTCCGATGATCTGAGCACGTCACTCTAGCATACCTGTGTCTCGGTAATGAACATGACTAGATTCTCCTACTACTATACTGGAGACTGTACTCTACGTAAAAGTCTGCTGCGACACCCCTTTCGAAGCTGTCACACCTGAAGTACATGGGTGTTACCGGAAGAGGAGAGCCCTCTCTTTGATTCCTTGGCGATGACCTGCAGGTGACCGAAGTCTTTACGCTGACACCCTGGCTCTATCTACGCATGTCTTGTCCACGGTCTGTGGTAACTGAATTGGAAGTTGTTAAGTTAGCCCTTCATCTACCATTCCTTGCACTCATTTCCTGTTCCGACTATTTCTCATATTCCCATCCTTATTCAAATCCGTCTCCTTCAGAGACCTATACGTGAGTTAGTGCAATCGTGATATTCTTGTGAAATCATTGCAGAAGTGATATTAGAATTGGGTACTTTGCTAATGGTAATTTCGTGGTGATATCGTAATAATGAATCATTGATAATTCTTGTGCTTTATGTAATTTTCTCTCTACATATATCAGCTTATGTAAGTTTGTCGCTGTTAGTATTTGTGCTACAAAATTGCCTGCCTTGCAGATTCCTGTAGACTTTCCCCGTTGTGTGTCTCCTTCTGTAATTCCAACAGTGCCAATCAGCGTTTTCTGCCAGGGATAGTATTCCTGAGATTTCAGTGGGTACTTAACTTGTTTACTATCCTGAGATTTCAGTGGGTACTTAACTTGTTTACTATCCTGAGATTTCAGTGGGTACTTAACTTGTTTACAGAGCTTCCCCATTTAATGTTGCTTATTGCTGCTAGTTTCAAAGCCTTGATCGATATTTTCATGCACTATATGTGATCTCTAGAATTATTGGATTTTTGCTTGCTACCCAGTGGCACACTTGCTTTGATATTGCACATAGTAGTCATTAGTGTTCCATTGCCACAGAGCAAATCAGTGCTCCCGTAATTTACTCCTCTGATTGCCTTACAGAAATATATTTGTAAGTGACCACATTACATTTACCTTCAATCATTTGAAAGTAATCTTAGCAGTTTCTATTAATGTTTATTCTATTATCTGATCATAATCCTAGGTCACATCTAGTCAGTATTGTCGTTTCCAACAGGTATATATATATATATATATATATATATATATATATATATATATATATATATATATATATATATATATATATATATATATATATATATATATATATATATATATATATATTATATCATATATATATATAATATCGTGTGGTTGTATGTAACACAATATGCAATTTGTTGATAGCAGATGGAATTAGTGGATTACACCTTTAGTCCTCTGCAACCATCACAAATTTAGATATTGGTCATTAACTAACAAATATAAGATATATTGTTATGCACTGCTATGCCAGCTTGATTCAGGAAATATTAAGCCACCTTGTACTATATAGGTCTCACACTGGGCGTGTTCAAGCAAACCAGCGTTAGGGGCGCGCCGACAGCCAAATTTCAAGGAATTATCGAATTTTAGTTATTAACATTTTCAACTGTTTTATGTCTAAATCAACATGCTTTGAAGTGATAATTTTAAAAAATAGTTTTTTAGACTGGCTTTTTAACATATTTGTTCATTGCTTGTATAATACTGAGAGCCACAAATCGTAAAGAGAATGGTAAAAACGTCTGTATGAATAATTCACAATAGGTCTAATTATGTTATGGACTGTTTTCAACAGTTTTATGTATAAATAAACATATCTAAAGATGTTATTGCTATAAAAGAATGCTTAGATTGGTTCATGGACAATTTCGATAATCGCATGTACGGTACTGTGAACGAAAAATTCTTGCAAAATCGCCTGGTCTATGAATGAATCTACATTGGATCAAGCCTTATATACAGTACTTTGGTCCGTTTTACGATACATAAACATACCTAGGAATGTTATTGCTATAAAAGAATGTTTAGATTGGTTCACTGGTTTTACAGCACTGTGGACGACAAATTAAATAAATAAGCTTGGAAAACAAATTTAAAGATAAAATTTATCCACAAGTAATTGTTCCCCTAATGTATCCTATTTTCTCTAGTGTTATTGTAATAGAGAAGCGTCTTATTATGATGACTGAACCTTCATAATCTTACCATTTGTTATTTTCTTGTTATTGAGCCCAGAAATATTGCTCTTTTGCTGTTTCTTCAGAAGTTATTTATTTTTCAAACTAAATGATTTGATCTCAAAGGTGACTGAGACAAGACGTGTTTATAGAATCAATGGTAAAAGTTAGAAGGAAATAACCTTCAGTCATAGGTATAAAGTCATTTACTCTATAGAATGGGGCATAGAGAAGTTGGTGCTTCCCAGAAATACAAATCTTTGGTAATATATAAATCAAGAGAGAGAGCAGATTTCTATACATTTGATCATATTGTAAATTTCTTGGCATATTTCTCATGACAAAATAGTTTCAGTGTGAAAATCAGCCTTCTAACTTTCATGATCTCATAGTTATTACAAAAAAATAAGCATAATTTTTTTTTTTTTGCCATTTTCTCAAAACTGAGTTTTTTCAAAAATAAATTCTTATATCTCCAAGAAGACTGAAACAAATTTGTTGAAACTTTTACAGAAAAAGCATTAAAATAGATTTTGAGTGAAGCTTTCTGTTTGGCATATTATTTTCGAAAAGTGGTGTCATGATTTGTCAAATGCAAAGAAAAAAATACTGAGAAGTCGTATTTTTAACTTTTGCACTTTGAAATATTTCATTACTAGTTGAAAGATAGTGGTAAAAATTTGAAGCAAATCCCTTTAATCATAAGGTGGCTGGCTATAAGTACTTACTTTATACTGGGGCCTTATGGAGTCGGCGCTCCCATTAAGTCCATTTAATGGAAGGAATATTTTTTAAACTAAGAGGCACCGTAAAGGTTTACATAATAGGTTTACTGAATATGTCAAAAAAAAATCACAAGATTAACCCTTAATAGGCAGCCCCCTAGACCGTAAAAACTTTAAGGTTGGCCAATTTAAGAAAGATACAGCTCAATGGAAAGAGAAAGATATGCAAATGTACATGGTGTAAGACAGGAAATTTTTTTTTCCCTACCTTCCACGAGAAGTTGAAAATGACTCTTTACATGCCTTGTGGAGCCTATTTTACAAGACAATCATAAATTTGACAAAGTTATACATTATTTTTCTACTCTTTAAATTTATATCCTTTTGTAAAATTATAATTATAGCTCACGCAATATCAAAACTGATATGAAATAAAATTAATAAAAAATTTTGAGCATATTTGTAACAAAATATTTACATAAATTGACCAAGACGAAGACGTCATACCTTTTTTGGAATTATGCATGTTTTTCTGGTATTTCTTTGCACTTTTCTTTGCAAAATTTATAACTGACATACTATCATAAAAGATAAGAACTAAAATCAACAGCAACCCCTTGGTACATTTATGAGTAAATTTACAAAAGGACGTCATGTAAGACAGAGAGGCACTACATCCTCCCTTGAAGTCAAGATCCCAGATAAGCCCTGAGCCAATAGAGTCTCTGATATTAGCCAATCTAAAAGTTGCCATTAGTGAATAATGGGCTATGGAAGCAATGGCACTTCTCTCCCGCTTGATTTCCCCAAATCGATGGCGTGTAATATTGTTACTCGCTATGTCACCCCATCCACCACCCAAAACCTGTTATCGCTACTCATGCGAGCATGTCCGTTCACTAAAGGTTAATTTGGGGCAATAAACAATAATTTAAGACAAATATATTTATTCAAGCAGCTGATTTGTATCTATCAGTGTCGATGTAACGACAACAGCTCAAGGACTCGGAATGCTTCGCTTGTAATTGTGTTAAAGTGCTCGGATTAAGTTCATGATGAACCATTGTTTGATATTTGCTTCATTTTATAATGAGAAAAAATAAGCCATATGTCTTAGGCTTCATAAAGTAGTTTTCTGACCTTTGTTTCAGATGCTATGGTAAAAATAGTAAAAGTTCTTATGTATGCATTGCACTTTACCTCTTACCTCTTTACTCTTTGTTTAAAATGATACTTGAATGAACTGTTTTGCCAGTAGACTAATACATACATAATTTTTCAATCATAACCCATAATATTTATGTTGACTTTCTGATTCATGCACCAGAGACACTTATAGTGATAAAGAAGGATGGAACATACTGCACAGAATAAAGTTTTAATTAAACCTCTCTCTCTCTCACATTTTTAATATATATTTCTCAATTAACCTTTGGTATACGAAAATTCCATGCTAAATGTGTAATCCAGGCTAACAGCGCCCAGATACATTTAATTGCCATAGACTTTAATTTCCTAGGTTATCCTGTACACAAGTCGCGATGAGAGACTTTGCTTTTCAACATTGTAGTCATTTTCTGCTAAAGGCATTTTCACGTTATTATTGCCGTTTCCTCATTATTCAGAAATGAGAAGGCTTTTCATCACCTAATTTTCAGTTGTACATTTATGAAGATCGTTGGTGGGTTACCGAGTTTTGCCGTAATTGTAATAAATAAGATTACACAAAATAGGGTATGGTACATTAGTCAAAAAGAATATAGATTTTTTATCTGTCTACAAAAAAACTTTGTTATAGAAGTGAATATGGAGGCAATATTCCTCACTGAAGATAATATTCAATCACTGAAAGAAGACTTGCTTCTATTCCAAGAAAACTTAGAAGCAGTAGGGAAGAAACGCTTTACACATAATTACACAGGACCAACATCACCAGTCCGTGACATGGCTGAACTATTGTATAAGGAAGTTATTGATTAATGATGAATTGTTAGATACAAAAAATAAAGTTAATGAGTTATAGTAGTGGTCTTTTCCATATAATGTAGCAGAACGAGACATTCACTTTTTTCGTTGCATTTAGTGGTTTAGGAACTTTTGAGTCGTTAATAGGTATCGGCCTTGGAATAACAAACTTGGTTAAATTTAGAGTTAGGAAACAAAAGGTTGAGATACTTGAGCATGAGCAAGATTTAATTGTCTCCCTGTTAAACAGTTACAAACTCTTAATAAAGTAATTGATGAAATAAATGATGCTACAATCCTTTTACAACAGCAATATCAGAAGGTTTCGGTCTAGATACCATTATTTCTATTGTTATTAGAATCGTTTACCACTCAATGCCTATTGTGCCTAAAATACCACAGTATAGTGTTCTTGGCATTCTGTTATTTCTAGTGCATACAAGTGCAATGGTTGTTGGCCTAGAAAACAAGTTTGTTCAGTATAATTTGGACGAAACTTGTTAGATAGATGCCTCTAAGAATATTGATTATTTTCTTACATATTTTACACATTGACATATTTTTCTATGTCACATTAATTCTAATGCCAAGATTTAAGGATGGTTCTCCAGATCTCAGAAATGGTGATGTCAGAGTTCTTTGGTCTTCAGAATCAGGGTGTCCTTAAAGTCCCAGTACCATCACAAGTATTTATTCCTCAGAAACCATATAACATACAGTAATGCAGTTTTTTTTTGTAGAATGTTCTACATTTCCTCAAGTTTACATTCAGAGCACTTCATGCAACACATGATCTTGCCACACTTCGTAGATGCATTGCTAAAGTTGTCCAAACAGTTGACGTTGATATGCTGCAGGGCGTATGGAGAGAGATGGAATATTGTCTCGACATTGTGAGGAAAACTGAAGTTACACTTAAGGAATGTACTGCATAAAGTGCTCTGCATGTAAACTTGAGAAAATGTAGAACATTCTACAAAAAACTGCATTACTCTATGTTATATCGTTTCTGAGCAATAAATAACTGTAATGGTACTGGGACATTATGGACTACCTGTAATTTGTAATGTTAGTTTCAAATGATGGTATCTGCTAGAGTGGAGAGGTGGTTAATATTTATTGTAATAAGTTTTATTCACAGTCTTTTTAACTCTGTCTTTGATTAAATTTGGCTGGTGGATTTGAAGGCCAAAATTCTATTATGTAAAGATATAATGTTATGTGCAGGAGACATTATCATGTGAATATATTTTATCTTGGCGATTATATATGCTTTTAAATAATCTTATTACAAGTTCACATGTGAATTTAAATGTCTATATCTTATTTACCAGTGATTTAGGTGAAATTTTGAAGTTAGGTGATTGAGGGTTGGTAGTTATTTAACGCAAAAGCTATTTTGAACCTGACCCCTTTTTTAAGCCCACTAGTCAAATACAAAGCGGCATTTAATTTTTCTCTGATTTGGATGGAAATTGGAGGATAGGTACCTCCGGAATGAGGATTATTTTCACCCAATATATTTCAACATTGAACTATTTTCTTAAGGTTAAAATGTTACATGTTATAACTCATAGTTAAAGGCCTGTGGTCTTCAGAATCTTTGTTATGGCATATGATAAGTAAGTCCTGAGGGTAAATTGGCCATGTTGGGATGGTGAATATTTCTCTTCTTACAATTTGCAAAAAAGTTCTGGTTGACTCTTGCAAAATCGTATCATTCACAGTCACCTCTATTGGACTAATCTCGATCATCAAAATATTGATTATGTCAAAGTACTCTGAGCATTCATAATAAGCTAGATGCTTTTATGATTACCTACATTTTTAATTGCATTTTGTCATGTCCGAATTGTGGTGTCTATTCTCAAGGGCTGATACACTTAAAATCTAGTTGTTGTCATTCTTCCTGATCCGGTTTCTTTCATTTCTTTTTTCCAGTTCTGATGAAACTTGGTAGGTGGATTCCTTAAGGGTTGGTGATTGATTACCTAAATAGGCACTGACTTATCTTCATAAGTGACAGGTCAATGCAAAAGCTAAAATGTTAATTTCTATTATACTCTAGATCTCAGATGCTATGATGGTTTGAAGTCTAAATTTACTCTTTAGAATCCGATATTATATATAAAATAATTTTCCGATATCTGTAATTATGGGTTATGTTATTGGGTTAAAGGTTAATTTGGACATTCTATTTTTCTCTGAATTTGTTGAAACATGATACATAGAATCTTTAATTTATGAATTCTTCCCTTTATATGGTTTCCACTCTAACCCATTTTCCAAGAATACAGGTAAATTTAAAGGTAAAGATTTTCTTGTCTCATATTCATGAATCTTGAAGGAATGTACCTTTAGGCGTTCATTAATCTTTTCTAAAATATGTCCTACCTTGATGTCACAAGTTGATTTTAAGGTCAAAATGTCATTTTTGTCTGCTTTGATAAAGACTGATTTTTTTTCTAACGGTCTCAGAAACTTGTTAACTGCTTAAAAGTGTTAGCATGTTTACATTTATTTCTATAACATTTTTCTGTTTCCACAGGAAATATACGTACAACAATCCCCGAATTAAAAAGGGATTTAGAAGTCATTTGCAGCAACGATTCCCTTATACTTTCGTTACTGATATAAGTAGGGATTTGGTAGCAAAGCTGTAAAATCTAAATTGAAGACACTCACATGAGATTCTGATATTTGAAATTCAAAGGTTTCGATAGTCTGAAATTTGTTTTCGGCAAACGTAACTCTGTAAGTTGGTAATTCGAGGCTTTGGCACAAAGGAAACTAATTCTGCTTCCCCGTTATTCTTTCTTATTCGTTTACTTCCGCACTCTTTGGATACATAAATATTTACGAAAGAGCGAGGATGCGATATGCCAGTTTAACGAGTGGTCCATTTTCTTGGAAAAGTGATTTTTCATTTAGGGTAAAATAACGAAATACTTTTTTTTTATGAAGTTCATACTGACAATTAAGATGTAGTTTTTGTAGCATTTAAAATATGTAATAGAGGTTATTATCTGCATTTGCATTTCATTAAATTTGAAACTGCCTTTGGTTTGAATAGAGCATGGTTGACATCAGTTCATGCGCCAAGTGTGAGACAAAAATTGAAAATTTATCCGTCGTCCATTTCATTTTGGAAAAAGTTCATAGATCAATTGAGGGCCTCAGAACCACAAGGTGGTAAACGCCACTTTAAAAAATTAGTAAATTGCCCTCAAAGTCTAGCATTTATTACTCTTCTTCTAAGGAAGATATTGATTTAAACTAAGTTTCATATGAAAGCCCTACCCTTTATAAATTTTTTGTGAAAATTAAAAAAAAATTGTTGGGTGCTTGAGAGAGGGTCTGCTTCCTAAGTACAATAATAATAATAATAATAATAATAATAATAATAATAATAATAATAATAATAATAATAATACAGGTATCATCAGCGAAAGGCTATACATCTACCTAGAGGAGACAAACACCATCCCCCACCAACAGAGCGCTGCAGAAGGAAGTGTAGGGGCACAAAAGACCAGCTCCTGATAGACAAAATGGTAATGAAGAACAGTAGGAGAAGGAAAACCAACCTAAGCATGGCATGGATAGACTATAAGAAAGCCTTCGACATGATACCACACACATGGCTAATAGAATGCCTGAAAATATATGGGGCAGAGGAAAATACCGTCAGCTTCCTCAAGAATACAATGCGCAACTGGAATACAATACTTACAAGCTCTGGAATAAGACTAGCAGAGGTTAATATCAGGAGAGGGATCTTCCAGGGCGACTCACTGTCCCCACTACTCTTCGTAGTATCCATGATTCCCATGACAAAAGTACTACAGAAGATGGATGCTGGGTACCAACTCAAGAAAAGAGGCAACAGAATTAACCATCTGATGTTCATGGACGACATCAAGCTGTATGGTAAGAACATCAAGGAAATAGATACCCTAATCCAGACTGTAAGGATTGTATCTGGGGACATCAGGATGGAGTTTGGAATAGAAAAATGTGCCTTAGTCAACATACAAAAGGGCAAAGTAACAAGAACTGAAGGGATAAAGCTACCAGATGGGAACAACATCAAACACATAGATGAGACTGGGTACAAATACCTGGGAATAAGGGAAGGAGGGGATATAAAACACCAAGAGATGAAGGACACGATCAAGCAAGGTTATATGCAGAGATTCAATGCGATACTCAAGTCAAAACTCAATGCCCGAAATATGATAAAAGCCATAAACACATGAGCAGTGCCAGTAATCAGATACAGCGCAGGAATAGTGGAACGGACGAAGGCAGAACTCCGCATCATAGATCAGAAAACCAGGAAACATATGACAATACACAAAGCATTACACTCAAGAGCAAATACGGACAGACTATACATAACACGAAAGGAAGGAGGGAGAGGACTACTAAGTATAGAGGACTGCGTCAACATCGAGAACAGAGCACTGAGGCAATATCTGAAAACTAGTGAAGACGAGTGGCTAAAGAGTGCATGGGAAGAAGGACTAATAAAAGTAGACGAAGACCCAGATATATACAGAGACAGGAGAATGACAGACAGAACAGAGGACTGGCACAACAAACCAATGCACAGACAATACATGAGACAGACTAAAGAACTAGCCAGCGATGACACGTGGCAATGGCTAAAGAGGGGAGAGCTAAAGAAGGAAACTGAAGGAATGATAACAGCGGCACAAGATCAGGCCCTAAGAACCAGTTATGTTCAAAGAACGATAGACGGAAATAACATCTCTCCCATATGTAGGAAGTGCAATACGAAAAATGAAACCATAAACCACATAGCAAGCGAATGTCCGGCACTTGCACAGAACCAGTACAAAAAGAGGCATGATTCAGTGGCAAAAACCCTCCACTGGAGCCTGTGCAAGAAACATCAGCTACCTTGTAGTAGTAAGTGGTACGAGCACAAACCTGAGGGAGTGATAGAAAACGATCAGGCAAAGATCCTCTGGGACTATGGTATCAGAACAGATAGGGTGATACGTGCAAATAGACCAGATGTGACGTTGATTGACAAAATCAAGAAGAAAGTATCACTCATTGATGTCGCAATGCCATGGGACACCAGAGTTGAAGAGAAAGAGAGGGAAAAAATGGATAAGTATCAAGATCTGAAAATAGAAATAAGAAGGATATGGGATATCGCCAGTGGAAATTGTACCCATAATCATAGGAACACTAGGCACGATTCCAAGATCCCTGAAAAGGAATCTAGAAAAACTAGAGGCTGAAGTAGCTCCAGGACTCGTGCAGAAGAGTGTGATCCTAGAAACGGCGCACATAGTAAGAAAAGTGATGGACTCCTAAGGAGGCAGGATGCAACCCGGAAATTATGTCAAAGTGACGAAATAATTTCCGAGATGTGTCACAGATACTTTTTAGTGCGGCAAGAAAGAAATTCGCGCTTGCGCGCCTGCGTAACGATTGTAAACAAAACAACACCTTGATCCATGAACTCCCAGCATCCCCCAAGGCGCGTGATTCAAAAGTTTTAGGCTGGTAGGCCTATAAGTATTTTTCTGCGAATTTAAAAAAAAACTTTTGTAAGTCGATGGCACACGGGAGACAAAAAATGTCGACGTAAAATACGTCCAGTCGGTGTAAGAGGGTTAATAGCGTTGTGTGGGCTAAGTTCTTTGGGATCTTCCTTTAGTAATAGCTTTATTTGATTTAGGCAATCCCACAGACGTACATTCCTTAAACAAATGTAGTCTTGTTTTTAGCCTTAAGTATGGGAATATTTATGCAAATTTTGTACTATCTCTTAAGTGTTTCATGCTGCATTTAATTAATAGTCTAGTATCTAACGTATATTATTGCACTAGCTTGTGTCTGTGTGGAATTCTTTTAGTTTAACTTTGTAACCTTAGTGTTGAGTTAATTTAATATTCAGTTTTAAAATTCATCCCACAGGCAGCATTTCATTTAACTGAGTGCAAGCACATGTTCTTAGCATTAGGTAGTGTCATTTTATTCTATGTAGAAGATAGTATGCTTAGATGGCCAGCCTACCAAAACCGCTTCTTAAATTGTAATAATCTATATTCGGTAAGGTTAATCCTGTTCTTATAGACCTTCCGTCCTGTTAAGGAGGAAATGTCTACTAATATGGGGGGCTATCTTATTCACAGGGTTAACCGTCACTCATAAATGGCTGCTGCCCTCATGCAAATAAGTCCAAATGGCTGCCCCCACATAGTATAATTCTCTCATTTTGTCCTTCCTGTATCCTTCCTTATCTGCTGCCCAAATGTCTCATGTTCCACGTTGTTGTGAGAGAGCCGCCGCAAAGAGTGGAAGTAGCTACCTAAAGTGGTGGCCATATTGGACCCTAAGAGGCCCCAGCCTCCCAAGCTTGGCTGTGCGCGCCTGGGTTCGTCCTTAGAAGTGTTTTGGCTCTGGTAGCGAACAGATGCCCCTTGTTCTCACTCGATAACTCCACAGGTCCACAAGCTTGCACCCCAGGTGTGATGGGCCTCAGTTCTGGATACCCAAATACTGGATCATAACTTTCGACTCCTATGGTAAGCCTAAGACTCCAGTACTTTGGTGGTCTGTTTTTCCTCCTACTGAAGTATTTCTCTCTCTCCATTCATCAGTAATACCTCCTTTTGTTCCCTTAGTCGATCCTTTTCTAAGCCTGCTCCCACTGTTTGTATGCTAGTCTAATTCCAATTTGTGAACATTGTGATATAAGTGAGTTTCGATTGGCCGTGCCATTCATGGGCACGTTGATAGTTAGTGAATCTCTATTATTTCAATTGGACGGTATTAGGGCTTCAATTCTCGCCAGTTCTATGGTTAATTTGATATCTTTCTCTTCCAGTGGGATGTCTTTATCGTGAGCGACCAAGGACGCTCTTAGCTTGCCCTTGCATTCGTGGTCTAGACCTACCCACGTGCGGCAAGGAATTTTATCTTTTACGACACCTCCAGAGCTTCATAATCGTAGCTCCTTTACTATTATTTACGTGCGCTCCTAGTATAATTAATTTGTATACATTGTTAGTAATTGTTGAGTAAACATAATTAATCGTTAACTGAGTTTAATTGTTCCTTGCTGTAACTTGACTAAAAAGAATAATGAAGGTTAATCTTTCCATTTTTCTCAGTTTTGTTTTGTTTTAAAAGTCAGCCATTTTATTGTACTCCGTTGCTTGGGTAAGGCTGGCACATAACAGGTTTTTTTTTATATTGTTTGATTAGAATTCCCTATAAATTCATTTTGTAAGGAAGGGGTGAGAAACTGAAAAATCTTTCTTGAAAGATTAAGATAATTAGAAGAAACAGCAAAGGCGAAATCATATTACAAATCCTTTCGACGTTACGCGAATGTCTTTATTGCCACTTCATTTCCTGGTTCATGTTTCACTGGCGTTTCAAATTTTGTCTTACATCAACCTTTGTTCCGGCAACTGAAAGTGAGGCAACTCTCATTAGTAGTCCATTGTTGTTGTTATGGTTATAATTGTTATTGTTGCGGCAACGACTGCTTTCAGCCCCGCATTCTCATGGCTTTAAAGGCTTATAAGCCATAAGCTATTGACAGGCAATGAGGTCTTTGTGGTGCCTGAACAGGGCGTTCGTAAGCGGTATAATGGATGACCTACTTGCGTCGAGCCAGTGGACGTAACTCGTTGCCGTCACTGACTCTTTCTAGTATCATCTGGCCCTATAATGATGTTTGAATGCTCGTTTAAAGCTGGCGCGATAACAGGTTTTACTCTGTCACTTGCATAATTCATATCGAGATATATAAAGATCTTTTGATAGTTTTATGGGTTAAATTTTCCCAATGGAACCCTCAGGAGGAACGTGATGGTTCACGACCCCTCGTCTTTGTCATGTGATAAATTATTTTCTCTCTTCTCTCCTTCTCTCCTTCCCCCCCACACACACGAACACATGTGCATATATATATATATATATATATATATATATATATATATATATATATATATATATATATATATATATATATATTGTATCTTTTTTTAAAGATAGTGTTTTTATTACTTTTCAAGTTTTACTCCACACTTCCTACTCGTTCGCCTTTCGTTTCAAAACCTGCATATATTTTTAATCTCCGATTTTGTAAGTTCATTAAACTTTTCTTCACAAAGCTTCTCATCTACCGAATAATAATAATAATAATAATAATAATAATAATAATAATAATAATAATAATAATAATAATAATAATAATAATGTAAGGAAAATTGAGTAAATTTATGCACATGTATAAATAATATGGAAAAGTTTCTTTTCTCTCTATTCATCTTTATTTCTCTCCCCAAAGCAGCATTTATTTAGCGTTCGTGCTTTAATCCACGCAGTCTTCTTTGACTCCTGCATCAATAATATTTTTGCACACTCTTGCGCAGGTTATCCTGATTCTGCTTATTTAGTATTCTGACTGCGTTTCCCTTGCTTAGAGGTAAGACCAGCTCAGCCAGCCCGGGTCTTGTTTGTTGTTGATGCTTGGTGCAGCTTTTTCTTTCTTCTTCTTTCTTTTTTTTGCTCCTCTCTTGCATTGCCCTCTTTGTATGTTTTGTTCAGTTTTTTTAGCATCTATTTTTTTTCTATTTATTTCATAACGCAGCTCTTTTTACGGTGCCAAATTTACTTTCTATGATTTACTTCAAGGCTGTAATAAAGATATTTTCTCGCAAGGGGGGTTCACTTGTCAATAGTAATCAACGTCTATCTAGTAATTTTAATCTCTCTCTCTCTCTCTCTCTCTCTCTCTCTCTCTCTCTTACGCAGACGCACGCGCGCGCTGTGTCTCTCTTTCCTATTCTTTTCTTTGTAAATGTTTTCCTTCATTTCCTTCACCTCATCATTAAAGAGAAAACTTGTTATGTTCTCTCGCTCATGCTGCGTACTTATTTTTACTCCTCTTCTCTTCTCCCATTGTTGCTTCCCAAGTTTCTCCTAGAGTTGTCTCGTCATCAACCGTGGTTCTTAAAAGCCCAAACACAAAACCCTCGTTATCATGCAGGTGTTTGTTCGGGCTGTTTGGCTTTTCCTTTCTCAAATCATAAGTTCCACAACAGGACTTGGATGCTTAAGAGTTTGAATATATTTTCATTGATTCATTCAAAAATGAATATATTATCTTTTGCGTTGCAAAGTCAATGCCGTATTACTAATCTAGTTTTTCTTTAGTTTCTTGCGTTTACCTGTAAATGTTTCGGAAGAGTATTGCTTAGAGTATTTCATGAAATTCCTTCATTTGTTAAAAATACGCTAATCTATGGATTACTAACGGTAATTTTCCAATCTTGTTTAAAATGCTTGCTTTTAAGTTTTCTATGATGTTTACTTATTTACACAGAATTTTTTTTACAGAAGTGTATATTTGTATTTACCTATTTCATCTCAGAGCCCCCACTTCATTCTCACTCTCCCTTTGACTCTAACAACTCTCTCTCTCTCGATTTCTCTAACACCCGCCTCTCTCTCTCTCTCTCTCTCTCTCTCTCTCTCTCTCTCCTTCAGACCAAACTTGATCCCTTACAGAGATACGCAGTATTCAAACGGGTTCCACGGTCAACCACATAATCCGCAGACGAACAAGTTGTCACACTGATTTTGATCTCTCGGAGGTTAAATGATTATGGGGCCTTGATCGCATAGCTGTTCTTTATTTCGGATAGACGTAGTTTATATACACATATGGGTTGATTACTATCTTATCGTGTGTGGATCATAATGTTGCTTAAAGAAAGCTTTCGTATGAAATAATGTCGTTGAGATTTTTACTTTTGTTCGTGTTCGTTTGCTTCTATAGTTGGGTACCTTATGCTTTTGTTCAAGAGTATCCTACCTTTTTAGTTTGTTTTCAGTATTTAGCAGTTATATGAGAAGCTCTTGAAAAGACAGCAGATATTTGATCCAAAAGTTGTGGTGGAAGAAAGAAAATCCTGAATAGAATATGAAGTGACAGATGATTGCTGATGATACAGTTCTTTTGTTATGGTAAATAAGAGGTGAATAAGCTAGTAAAAAAAATTGGAAATAGTTGTATGTTGATGTTTTGACGTGCACGTTTTTCCCTGATGCTGCCTTTCGTTGGATGTTAAAATATAGCGTTCGCTGAAACATTTTCCTGGCCCAATTGAATTCTTTTGCAATATTTGATGCTTTATATAGGAAGTTGTTGCTATCCATTAATGAATTATTTTAGAACAGAGTTAATGATATGAGGTAGGAAATAGATCAATAATTCCAAATCTATTCAGTGCTGAAAACCAGAATGTTCTGGTTTAGTACTTTCTTTGCCTGTGCCCTGCCTTACATTTGGTTTCATTAAAACGTAGCCTATCACTCAGACAACATTTTGCAATGCTCAAGTGTGAGCAGCCTTTGAATACGAGACTTATTCAGGCTAATCATTAATTCACCTGAAGTATAACTCCTGATATGGAATTGTTTATCGACCTGCGATTTGGACGAGCCATGTTTGTGGTCTTCAACTATTTTAGGTTTCAATCTTTCAAATTTATACATAAGCACTTGAGCAAGCGCGTACGTACAAACTCATATACATATATTCATGCATACATACATAAATACACTCACAAATACATCACACACACACACACACACACACACACACACACATATATATATATATATATATATATATATATATATATATATATATATATATATATATATATCATCGGCCGTTGCTAGTCCATTGCAGGGTAAACGCCTCAGACATGTCCTTCCACTACCTTCTGTTTATGGTCTTTCTATGTCAGTCTATACCCGCAAATTTTCTTAGCTGGTCAACCAATCGTCGCATCTCCCTTCCCCTGATTCGTTTGCAACCTCTAGGGACCCATTCTGTTACTTTTTGTCCACCTATCATCGATCATAGATGGACACACACACACACACACACACACATATATTATATTATATATTATTTGTGATATATATTATTCATATATATATATAGATATATATAAATATATATATGATATATGTATATATATACATATATATATATAGATATATATATTAATATATATAATATATATCTATATAAATATCTATATAATATATAATATAATATATATATCTATATCTAATCTATCTATATATATATATATATTATAATATTATATACCTAGCTAATCAGCCAAGCATTGCCCAGGAAAAATGAATGGCAACTAATAAATTGTCTTACTAGTCTCCTAACACCCCCTCCACTCTCTCTATCTCTCTTACTCTCTCTCTCTCTCTCTCTCTCTCTCTCTCTCTTTCCTGTTAAGATAGCAGTTGCATCAATACATTAGCCAGCATTCTTTGCATTTTATGTTTCACCCCGTCTTACTCCACATTCCTATTAGGGCTGAACTTTGACTTAAAGGGCATTGGGAGTGTCACTATTAATTTCAGCGGCCTGAAAAACTATTGATTAGGCACTAATCAATATCGGGGCTGGAGCTGGACTTAAAAGGCATCGGGATGTCACTATTTATCTCAGTGACCTCGAAACTGTTGTTTTCGGTTATTTTCACATGTCATCCCCCTCCCACCCCCAGCCTCTTTGGTTAAATTAAGTATATCTTAGTTTTACCAGACCACTGACCTGATTAATAGCTCTCCTAGGGCTGGCCCAAATGATTAGATATTTTTACGCTCCTAGGAACCACCTAGTCACCTAGCAATGGGACCTACAGCTTATTGTGGGATCCGAACCACATTATACCGAGAAATTAATTTTGATCACCAGAGATAAATTCCTCTGATTCCGCGCTGGCCGAGCCAAGAATCGAACTTCGGAACACCGATTTCGTAGTCGAGCGCGAAAACCACTCGTCCAACGAAGAACTCACCCTCTTTGGTGCCACTGATGTCTTACCCCAACAGTATTCTTTTCCAGAAATAATTTGTGATAAACAAAGAGTTTATTTAGTTCCTAAGTCTATGAGAAAAACCAGCCCCAATTGGTGTCTTTGGTACTAGTGATGTCTTAAGGCCTGTACACACTAGGAAACATTGTTTGGAAGCAAAGTTTCCAAACTGTGTGCAAACAAGGTGGAAATAGCCTGCCAACAGTTTGTGAACAGTTTGGGAACTGTTTGGAAATAAAGTTTACAAACTGTTTGTAAACTGTTAGCACACACTTTTTACCGTATATTTGTTTCTCATCCAGAATGGAAAACATTTTGTGTTTCTGTGTGTATACGGGTATATGTGCATTTATAATATATATATATATATATATATATATATATATATATATATATATATATATATATATATATAGCTTTAAAAATCACAGTAGATGCACGTGACCTCATTAAATAAGCGAATACCACAGGAAGATGATAGTCAGAAATCTAAGCACTTTCGTCTTTACTAAGGCATTGTCAAGGAACGAATGAAATACAATTGGAGAGAAAGGTCTCAGGTACGCAAGATCAAGAATTCCAGATGGTTAATTGTCAAAATGGTAAAAATTAAAGAGATAATCAAGGATTATCGGATATCACACAGTCACAAACCTAAACATAGATTTAACCCTAACCGAAATTACAAAGCATCCGTACAGTCCAAAACATATAAAAACTGAATATATTAATTTTGTTGCATATATTTATCTACAAATTTTTTTATTATGAAGGCATCAAGTTTAAATAAACCAAGACTTAAATTCAGAACATTTCCATTATTTGACTTGATGAAACAAGATTCAATGATATTCCTTTTAACTGTGTCATTACATGGGATTAAGGCTCTTACTTGACTCCAATTAATAGGGTGATCTAAATCTCTCATATGTACGAATAATGCATTCGATATTTACCCAGTTGTCACAGAATATTGGTGCTGTTTGAGATGTTGTGAAAGAGATTTACCGGTCTTTCCGTAATAGACTTTATCACACTTTTTGCCAGGAATTTCATATATGCTGCCTGTAGTAAAATGCAAAGGATACTGCACCAGCAGTCATCTTGACGACAACTGAAGTTTGGACAGGAGACATTGTTTGCAAATGACTTTCAAGGTATCTGCAAACTGTTTGCAAACTATTTACAAACAATGTTTCCTAGTGTGAACAGGCCTTTATCCCTACAGTATTCTTCTCTAGATATTATGTCATATGTATACTAAGTTTGGTTGAAATTGCTCAATGCATTTCATATTTATCCTGTAGCATACATCCATATATATATATATATATATATATATATATATATATATATATATATATATATATATATATATATATATATGGGGATACAATCCACAATGAAGTAAATTCCTCTTGTAGTTTAAAATATATATTACAAGAGGAATTTACTTCATTGTGGATTGTATCCCCATTTACTTAGAGGTACGACATAGTACCTGGCTTCTGCATATATATATATATATATATGCTTTAAGCCAGAAATGTCCTATAATATTCGATTCCCTTCACCTCGGAAATAAAAAAAATGTTCATATATGTTAACCTAAGGGGAATTTTTTCTTTAGTTGATAATGATTTTGTCTTCTCGTTGATTCGAAAAAGCGCACAGTGGACGAAATTATTACCAACCAAAGAAAAAATTTCCCTTCAGTTAAAATACATCAATTACGAGGTAGAGCGAAATGGATATTAAAGGACATTTGTAGCTTATATGAATCACGGTGGTGATAAAAATTTATTCACACACACACACACACAGTACACACACACACCCACACATCACACACACACACACACACGCACACACACACACACACACACACACACACACACATATATATATATATATATATATATATATATATATATATTTTCTCCAGTTATATATACGTTCTACCTTTGTTAACCTGGTCAGTGCATTAGATACCTGGATTTAATGCTTTATTGTGGTAGGTATCTTGGATTGAGAGAGCATGCTTAAGCAATTTCATACAATAAAATGTTTTGGCGTTTTCTCCCCTTACAACATTTGGGAACTGTTGGTACTCTGTTTCTTCCTGCTGAAATTACCAGTCTCTTTGGTCATTTTTTCCCTTAAACTTTCTTCAGAGGTTCCATGGCAGCTGAACCTCCTTATTAACGTTTTACAGTCTACCATCAATCCTGTTTTCTAGTTCTGTAAAGATTTGAGATGTCTCGAAAATAAAGGAGGCGAATAGGCTTGATTGATGGCATCACCCATCGTTTCTCAAGGCCATTATAAATGAGCATGACCTGGAATTTTCCGTTTTTCTTTAATTTCTTAAAAAACTATTGCCTAACCTTTTCTAGTAAGTATTTCATTTTGCAGCAACTTCTTAAGTAGGAGGCTACTGTAATCCTTCCAAAAACTTTCTAATTATTCTTTCTTCTACTTGGAAGACCTGGAAGTTAAACTCGTTGAACTTCCACCAAGATGCTCAGGAGATCCTAGCCTTCCCTCAATCCATCATTATGGATTCTTTAAGGCAAGAGTAACTAATGTTAGTCCTTTTCTTTCAAGAATTTCGTGCGTTTTATGTCACTACTTTTGATATTTCTAAGTCATATAATATGAACTATTGGAGAATTTACCCCTTATGACTTCCTTCTATGAGTGCACTGATTTCTAGTGTCTTTATTAGAACTATTTATGCCATTTTATTACCTGGAATGTTCCTTGGTGATCTGTTCTCTCCCGTAACACGTTTTCTTCTCTTCAATAATGACAATATTCTATTCTTTGTAAATCAACCGCTCCACCTCCTCAGTTATCTCCAGAATCTTGCTTTTATTTTGACATGAGTTTGTATATTTTTACTTGCGTAGTTCTAGACAGAATCATTACGTAGCAAACACGGAAACAACCCCTTTAATTTTTATTCTAACAATTTCTTTCTGTATCACTACCTCTTAAATCTCATACCTTCACAATAACCTTATATAATTTAGGGGTAAAACCGTTCCCATCTATAATTAGTATTATGGTTTTAGAAACAATAGAAGTTTGCCTCTGTCTGTGGCTCATCTGACCTTGTATGGATTACTGTTTTATACCTGGGGATGGTCATTGTACGTTAATCATTCTGATAGAATAAAATTACAGGCTTTCCTTTTACCTGATACGATTCAGTTTCACCTTGAAAGTTACTCTTGCTGGTTTGACTGATGTTACTCTGGATATTACTTTCAAGTACTTGTTGACTGCAAGCGTCCTTCATTCTCATTCTCTTGGTACAAGTAAGCTGCACCTTCCCCGTGGATACAATTCATAAGTCACAAACTGACGAGGCGACAATGTAAACAAATCTTCCATAAAATCCACTCGCAGATTTGATATTCTCGGCCTCCTTAAGAGTTTCCCGAATCACTGAGCCTGGGACCATCGTCACTCATGAGTGAAGTCGATGAGCACTTCCTCTTTTGGAGAAGGGCTTCTTTTGAACATAGACGAACGGTAAATAATACAAAAAAAAAGGGGCACATATGCAGTTAGAAAAATTGCGTCAATCTTGAAGTTAGTCTCATGGAATATAGCTGGGGAGAAATGATAATTATTACCTAGTCGATAAGCAACGCAATTACTGTAGACATAGCGATATATTTTTTCTCCTATTTTGATAACTAGATAACACAATTTTTGGCTTTTCAGGTATAACATCCAGAAGTGACTGGATACTATTGTTGCGATGTCTTCACCTTTTTTTATTTTAATCATTTATCCCTTCGGTGAGCCATTCTCTGGGAAGATGTTATGTAACTGAATTATTACTGAAGTCTCATAATAAAATCTAAAAGGATGATAAATATAATTTAATTGTTTTGAGTGGTGGGAGGGGAGGGTTAGCGTCTTTTAAATAACTAATCCAAAGCAGAAAGGAATAACATTAAATTGACTGAAAATGGAGAATTTATAAAAGTTTCCCTAGAGAGAGAGAGCCATGTACATACTTGACAAGAAACATGCAACCACGAAGGAATTGTCCTCGATTTGATAAATAACTCCCTTGGTCACTGATCAGGAAGATGCAGGCATCAAAGTGGGACACTTCTGGACAGTGATGTGTCACGTTTCAATCCTCGTTGTTTTCAAAGTTCATCTTCGGGAGGCCTGATCTCACTTTATGAAATTACTTTCGCTACCACGAGGTGCACAGTGGCTGTGATATTACTTCAACGTTGCGTGAAATTGTTTGATCTCGGCAAATATCATGATAATAAACGGTGTAGCTGAGATGGATCTGTGTGTGTCCAGATACGCCTCTTGTTTGCTTTAATTCCCATGGAGAAAGGAAGTTTTGTTGAATGAATCAAGATTGGTTGAATGATATAGCACTGGTTACGTTTACAGTATGATACAGAAACAAGTACTTGGTTTCTGCTTAAACTGTACATGAGGCATTTAACCGAATAATAAGAGTTGTTGAGGGTTCCCCGACCACTTGTCATCCCACACTTGATTCTTAAGACCTTTCAACTTTTGACTTGAAAAAAAAAAAAACCTTTCTGTATTCTCACTTTCTCTTTTCCACCGCATCTGAATATCTGCGCAGGAAGGATTGCTTTTCATTCCCCCAGGTACCAAATGAATCTACTGGTGCCTTTTATGCCTTAGGATTCTGTCAATTAGCCACAAGAATTTTGGGATTCATTTTAACACATCGTTTTATACACGAACCTCTCTAGAGTATACGTCTCACAACCTTCCTATACAAGGGCATGTAGGTGTAAACGTAAATTCTTCAAATATAGTTTTGGATGTTTTGATGTTAATGACGGTCTTCTTTGGAAATGCTTTATTTGGGAAGTTAACGTGCATTAAAAGTTTGTTGTTATGCGTTTCATGCATACCAGTCTTTAGATATTGTATCAGGTAATCTCGTTTTTTCTCGCAGTGGTCTGCAGCACTTTACGTGCGAAGTTGTATTAATTTGATATCAATTATTGTCTGAGAGTAAGAACGATTTGAAAAGCAGTTTTTTTCTCACATGCGCCCATTTTCGTCTCCATTCTCTATGATCATATACAAAAATACACAAATATAGTCTCTGTACACACACACATATATCCATACAGATTTTTTAAACAGCATTAACTCAGATCATGGAATATAAAGCATCTAGAGGACATAATATTAAGCAGGATAATACAACAACAGAAATATTTGACGATAATAAATTAGTAATGACTAACAAAGGATAAAAACAATATTAAACAGATAAGCAACGAAATTAAATTCTTTAATGGAAAAATTAAAATATAAAAGTTGCTGGAATGAAAAACTATCAATTATTTGAATTCTAAATCAAAGTACGAAAACGTAAGTGAAATTAAAGCAAAATGGAATGCAAACGATTGAAAATGATTAAATGAATATGAAACTTCTAATAAGGCAGAACTTGTTGCAATGTGACAAACATACTGTGTCTTTCCTCAAATATTATGTCAAAGTTTATGACTATGCATAATATAAGAGCCAAGTTACTTTCAAAACACCAGAGTTCTCTGATATAATCATGTCATCGAATAGCTCTAGTGTTTCATTCCCGTTTCAAGGCCATAGTATATTATAATCCGGAATACAATCTTACTATGCAATCTCATCGTACAACCACCGCTACTTGATCATCTCTCACAATTAATAATTCAAACACTGATAGCGTTCCATATCTTTTGCTGTACTTGATGCATATCTATATTAAGTTCAGTGTTTTTTCTCCAATTATTCTTGAAAGTATTCGATGCCAAGGAATGCGTACTATATATAAATAAATGATTGACATACTTCTTTGTTTGAGCATAATATCCATGATAAGTATAGGAGACAGAGAGACAGACTTTAGGACACACTTGCCCTTACTCTGCTCATTATTTACTCGGTTAGAAATATATATATATATATATATATATAATATATATATATATATATATATATATATATATATATATATATTTATTTATTTATCTATTTATTTATTAACAAAGTTACTGCAAGAAAGAAAATTGAAGCACTGGAGATGCTAAGTATATACTTTAGCCTTAATACCAAGACATGTTCACAGCAACTTAAGATATTTATAAAGGCCCTAGCTTCTGTGTATCTTTAGTTGCTGTGAACATGTCTTGGTAATAAGACGCAGTTCTTTGCATCTCCAGTGTATCTATTTTCTTTCGTGGCTGTAACTTTGTTCGTATAATCATCAATTTTTTTTTATTTCCTTGTGATTTAAAATCAAACACACACACATACACACACACACATACACACACACACACACACACACACACATATATATATGTATATATATATATATATATATACATATATATATATATATATATATATATATATATGTGTGTGTGTGTGTGTGTGTGCGTGTGTGTGTGTTTTGTGTGTGTGTCTTGAGAAAGAGGGAAATCGGGAGAAAGAGCGTATGTAATCTGGCGATGCAGCAAGGAAGGGGTAGCTATAAAATAAGAGATAATAAATACCCTGTCTATGTACGTTTTACGAATACCTCGTGTTACAGCAAGACATCCTTTTCTGTTTTATTTATAAAGCATACCGAAGCAGTATCGCTGTTTTCTGACTCTTCGCAAACGAAATCTTTTTAATGTCTTGTTACATGTCCACTCGAAAGGGTAACGCATACTGGAACTAGTGGTTTTCTCCCCACATTCTCTATCTGTCCATTCGATATGTCGACGTGTTCTCAGCTACAATGCGTTAAAGCCTTTCAGTTCTTGGAGAAATGTTCTTCAGCGTGATGGTCCTTTGACCTTCCAATTTTTCTTTTAGTAAGCTTAACGTTTACCGAGGATATTGTTTGTAATTTTCATTTCGGTGAGTTTTCTTATTCTTTTTTTTACCCCTTTTAATGACTGCTCTAGGGGAAACCTTTGTTTTAGGTAATCTCATGTTTATGGGATAGTTTGCCTATTGATGAATTCTGGATAAAAAAAGTAAGGTTGTAAGTAGTGTACATAATGCTTAGCAAAAGGGATGGAAGACGAGTGTTTTTTTATTTTTCGCATTTTCAGTACTTCTGGGGGTGTGGGGCGACATCTGCAGTCATCCGTGTAACTGAATATGTGTTGGAAATTTCAATACTCAGAGAGAACTGCGGTATTAAAGGAGATTCCTTTCTTCGGCGTTGCAATTCTTGCCGGATCAGTTCTCTTCAGAACTCAAAAGTTTGCTCAAGCAATCTTCGCCTCGGGAAGGGTTCCATTAAAGTCCAAAAAGTCCCGTGAGGAATTTCTCTGTATTATAATGCAAGTCGCTAAAATGTTATATGAATGAGAAGATAACGTAACAGTTTTGTCTCTGGTGAGCTTTACGTGTTTTGAAGTCTTTGCAGTATTTCAAACATGTCTTCAGCCAATCTTTCGTGCAAATGGATGGCACCAAATGGAGATTATATACTTTTATACCTTTTCACCTAAAATTACAATGACTTTGCCATGTATACTTCATGCTGAATTCGATAACTGTTATAAAATTCACTTACATTAATGAAAGTGAGACCTGAAGTGGCAGAGGACCAGCTAATCATCGATACCTTTATTGATTAATTCATCAGGTACTTATCAGCCACCTACCATTGCATCTAAGATTAGCCTCTCATAGCAGTTAATGTGAAATATTCTTCTTCTTATTCTCTCTTTCTCAGTTTCTCTCAAGTCTCTCATCAGGTCTGTATGAATTTTTCAGCATCACTAGGCTTCTTTGTAGAGTCTTCTTTTGAGTAACTCGATAGTCGCCTTGCGTAAGTTTATTGGTTTATGAATCTTGTTTGTTATGCTAGAAATGAGTACTTGCCTACTGTTCGCCTTTTATTCCCTTAGTTGTTATGTAACCTGGTTAGTACTGATCATAATTCTGACTGGGATTTTAAGGCACTGTATAGGTACAGTGTTTGTTTTTGTTAATATTTTGCAACGTTCTGTAGATTACTTTAACCTGCTTTCCGTCGTTTAATATTCGCAGTATTTTTCAAGTTGGCTGATATTATGGATTTTTAAACGTGATTCTCAGACTTCTGGATCATTTTATGAATGGTAAGTTTTATCTTCTCAATTTACATTTTTTTAAAGGTTCGATCCATATCATGATCAGATTAAGTTTACTCAAATCAGTTGCGCGTATATAGCAATGTATGCAGAGAGAGAGAGAGAGAGAGTACATACCACTTATACACGTACGCATAAACACAAAAATAGTTTTTTATTTATTTAATTTTTTTTTTACTAAGTGCATGCTGTCCAGAGAAGGGCTGGTACCAGAAAACTGCAGCCTTTATCAGCGCATACCGAAGGCTGATGTTACTCTCGCTGCTGCCTGTATTGTTGGGTAACTGGCTGGCAGCGATTCTGAACTTATCGAATACGGCATCCATTTTGACTGAGCGGTGGCGTTGCTGTCTCATATATATATATATATATATATATATATATATATATATATATATATATATATATATATATATATATATATATATATAATTACACGCACACGCGCACCCACACACATACACACACACATATATATATACATACATATATATATATATATATATTATATATATATATATATATATATATATATATATATATATATGTATATATACAAACATATCAAACCCACTAAGGAATGATAGGAGGCCATCAGATAATTATTCTGTCTCCTCCTCTCTCTCTCTCTCTCTCTCTCTCTCTCTCTCTCTCTCTCTCTCTCTCTCTCTCTCCCTTTTCTGAGTGAACATTCCCGGAGGTGGAAAGGGAAAGTAACCAAGTCTCGTATAAATTAAAGGATAATTAGATGGCGCTTTGAAATCTTTTTCATTTTAGTCTATTTGTAAAAGTTCGTTCTTTCTCTTTGGGTGATACGAGCGTAAGAATAATTGTGTATGCCAGAAAACGGAGAATATAGAAATCCTTCGTTTAGCGAATAATGATTTGTAAGAATCGAAAGGAGTTTGGTGCACCGAGTCAGCCAATCGTTTCTCCGGGCATCGATCACAAGAATAAATTAAACGAAGATGAATGAAACGACATAAAAGAATCCTGGAGAGTAGTAAGTATCGACGTCACCATTCCCTTTCAGCACTAGTCACTGTGAAAACACTCACACACACACATAAGTAGAGAGAGAGAGAGAGAGAGAGAGAGAGAGAGAGAGAGAGAGAGAGAGAGAGAGAGAGATTCCTAGTAGCAAAGAGGCTAGCAAAGTATGCGCCATCGCCATCTCAGTCTCAAGAAGGCGGTTCCGGTGACTGAACAAGTGGGCAAGAGGGACACAGCCATTTTACTGCTTGACCTGGATCCACTTTTATTTTCTATTCTACGATGATGATGATTCCTGCCCTCCCTGACTCCCTTTCCCAGCGGCCCCCGGACCAGAGACGCCTTTTTAAATGGTGGCCAGTTTTTGTTGTCCTTTGTTATGAAATCCTGCGATCGTGTGAAATTGTATGCAGGCAATTTTTGTTTGTTGAGCCCTTGAGAGGATTCCACGTGAAATGAGACTGGTGTGGTTATTGCATTCAATTGTTACTCCTTATTTTGAGAAGGGATAGCGACCGTTAGCGAAGTAACTCAATGTAAGTGCTGCATTTTTCTTGTTTTTTATTTGTGTTAAATACGTGCTTATGATTAATACATTTGCTTCTTCAAGAACTTTGGTGAGACTTTGTTGGATTTGGATGAAAAGGATTGATTCTAACAGTGATTCTGTAGATTGGTTGTGTTCTTCGTGTAACAGCTAAAGAAGAGTCATATACATACGAACATACACACAGACACACAGACACACAGACACACGCACACACACGCACACACACACACACACATATATATATATAATATATATATTTATATAATATAATATATATATTATATATATATATATGTGTGTGTGTGTGTGTGTGTGTGTGTGTGTATCTGTGTGTGCGTATGTGTGTATGTGCGTGTCACTTATACACACATGGCTTTATATATTCAAAAAATTAAGTCACTAATATCGTTTAATATTGATTTCACTAGACCTTGAGACTAAATTCAACCTTAGGGGAATTATAATTGATAATTGCTTTGTCCTCCGGCAGGATTCGAACTGTTGCCCGGTTTAGAAACAACGATTCTCTGTGTAGTTGTTTTTGTGAATGTTTTGGATAATACAAATTTAACCCGGTAAGAAGAGTCTGTTATGAATATACATAGGCCTGTACCTATATGTTTATAAAAAAAATTGAGATTTTTTTTATACTGTCATTTTGATTTTCCTACACAGGAGCAAAGAATTTTCCTTAAGTTCATCCATTCACATCTGAAAAGGCCCAGTTGAAAGATGTGGGTTAAGCAATGTTAACACTTTGCCTAATGAGACGCTATTTGTATTTTAATCTTGCTACAAACCTTAGTAATGCAAACGGTGCTCGGTGGATCGCAGTGAGGACCGCAAGTCAATTGAGTAAATAATGGGTACAAAGGGTATAACGTTAGAGTACAGTGGAAGTTGATATATTGAAAAAAGGGTACAAGAGAGTTAACTGAGCACAACGTTAAAGCACTGAAGAGAGATAATATATTAATAAGTGAGTGCACGAAGAAAGGTAAGAGTAAGAAGCAAAAATACACAGAAAGACTGCCAAATGACCCGATATATTGAAGTGTAAGTGTACGAAGAAGGGCAACAGAGTGGGAAGCAAGGATATGGTAAAGAGTACAAAAAGAGTCAACAGAGTAAAAAGTAAGAATACTGAGAGAGAGAGAGAGCATATAGAGTACATAATTATAGCACAAAGAAAGTCGACAGCATTTGTACCTATCACCCAAAG
>NC_061107.1:131991180-131996753 GCF_015104395.2 Macrobrachium nipponense | reverse complement strand
TATATGTATATATACATATATATTATATATATATATATATTATATATATACAATATCTATATCTAATATAATAATATATGCAAACAAACATAACTCACACAGAAACTAAATGTCACAAAGTGACTGGAGTGGGACCTGAAAGCCATGTTTACACGAGTTGTCTCCACAGAGTTCCCAGTCTACTTGGTATGTGCAGTTATAAATACTGGTCTGTGGTGCGTAGCTATTGCTAGGAAATATGCTTACATATTTTTGCGCAGGGCATATATCCACATACGAAGCAAGAGGAGAGAGAGAGAGAGAGAGAGAGAGAGAGAGAGAGAGAGAGAAGAGAGAGAGAGAGAGAGAGAGTTTAAGCATGAATGATGATGTTTAAAGTACTCAGTCAAACGACTTGAATCATTGTCACATTCCTTGTACGATCGGTTACGATTTCTTCTTCAAGACACAACCAATCTAGCTGGAAGAAATGTGGAGGAAAATCCCCCTTTTCATCTAGCACTTAACCCATTTAGAATTTCCACAAAAATTTCAACACTCCTCCCGTTTAGAAGAGAGGACTAACAGAACACCAGTTTTTTCTCAAAACCTTCTGAAGTTTAAGCAACACTGATGATTATTACGCATGAGTTAAATGTAAATTTCGCATAGCATAATGCGTTGATTTTGGCCAAAAAACCAGATATTGTAGGCGGAGTAAACCAACAAGAAAAATTAACTTAATTCGAAAGCTTGAACTTGATGACAACAGATACACAAACACGCTTATATATATATATATATATATATATATATATATATATATTATATATATATATATATATATATATATAACGGGAGGAGTATTGAAATTTTGCGGAAATTCTAAATGGGTTAAGAGCTAGATGAAATGGGGGATTTTCCTCCAAATTTCTTCCAGCTAGATTGGTTGTGTCTTGAAGAAGAAATCGTAACCGAGCGTACAAGGAATGTGACAATGATTCAAGTGTTTTGACTGAGTACTTTAAACATCATCATTCATGCTTAAACTCTCTCTCTCTCTCTCTCTCCTCTTGCTTCGTATGTGGATATATGCCCTGCGCAAAAATATGTAAGCATATTTCCTAGCAATAGCTACGCACCACAGACCAGTATTTATAACTGCACATACCAAGTAGACTGGGAACTCTGTGGAGACAACTCGTGTAAACATGGCTTTCAGGTCCCACTCCAGTCACTTTGTGACATTTAGTTTCTGTGTGAGTTATGTTTGTTGCACCTGCGGGTGACCAGTGACTAGGAGAAGTAAAAGTGGCCCACAAAGCAGCAGGAAGTATTACCTGGGGTGAAGAATAAAACCCACACAATAACAACAGGGCACAGTGAATTGCACGGATCGACAGTGCGATGTTTATGTAAGATGTTCGTTGGTTTAAAAAACCAGCTTTATGGCAGCAAGAATTTTGGCCGAAAGGCGACCCGTGAGCGTGGGCAAAGTACCTACTAGAGTGGATGAGTGGATGAGAAGCCTGTTATAAACCTCTGGACTATACCCTGCCAACAAAAATGTCTTCACAGTGCTCCGAGCTTACGTATATGATATTCAGCTAATATCGAATAGTTATTGCTGTTAATATTCAACTTTTTTTTTTTAGTATCTATGATCTAGTTATTGTAATTTACTGATAATTTTTTCCTACTGACCTTATTATTTTTTGCAATGAAAATGAATAAGTATCTAGACCACCTTTTACTGTTTGTCAGTGTTTCTGAAGAAGCGGAGTAACTGCAATCATAATTTAACCTCTGTTCAACAGACTGTCTCATTTAAAATGATTCAAAACTGGTAATTCTATGATGGATAAGTTATTGAGTAGCTAGTATTATAATTATATAATTTGTCTGTGGGTGATGGAAGATCAGAAATTCTATGAATGCATTTTGCTATATTTCGGTTTTAGCTGCTTAGATCCTGTACTCATTTTTTAGTGATTTTTTAGTCGTATACATTCCCATATGTAAACATACAAATGAATTAAATAACTTACAATTTACTTTCATGGCAAAACGTTTTTCATAAATGAGGTTACCGGTTATTAAGTAGTGATTTCTATTGATATATTAAAAAAGACAATAACTTTTGTTTTTATCACTCGCAGTTAAACGGAAATCAGAGATCAAAATAAACAAAAATAGCTTACCGTTACTTCCTTCTTCTCTAAAAGTAAACGGATGCCAATATTATTTGAACATCAAAGATCTAATCTTACAAGAGAACTGGCCTTCTGTTTGTCACCTCTTCTAAAAAAATTGCACACTGATTAGTTTCTCTTCGTACAATTTAATGATTGAAAAGAAATTGTTTTCCACACACGTACACATTACCCATATATATGTATATATACATATATACATATATATATATGTATATAATATATATATATATATATATATATATATATATATGTGTGTGTGTTTGTGTGTGTGTATATATATATATATATATCTATAATATATATATATATATATATATATATATAACAGGAAGAGAGAGAGAGAGAGAGAGAGAGAGAGAGAGAGAGGAATCGTCTTACATGGAAATGAGGGATTATGTATCAAATTAACAATACTTAAGACTAATTAGTTTTCAACTCATTAGTGCTGCACATAATATCCCGTAAGATATGCACTTAATGATATTTTTATAGATGGTATATTTCTTTTTGCCTGAATGTTAGAGGGTAAATGGAATTAATTAATTTCCGTTTGATATGATTCTTTGAATAACAGAAATAAATCTCCTTTCCGTTAAAATATCTTTAATGCTCTGCTTCTGATTATATCAAAGAACATCAAACAGATCTTGTATAGCATTTGCTTATGAATGCGATGCTTATTTTCGTTCTCATATTTCAGAGCTGTAGTTCTCTTGGTTAGAGTAAGCAAATCAGCCAAACGCCTTCTTCGATGGGCACGCTTTCTATGACCATCCTTTTCAAACCGAACTTATGACCAAGGCTCAGACTGTCAGAAAATAACTTTTGGTTGCCAGCCTAGGAAAAACACACAAAAATACTCGTTTATAAAGTTTAGTTAGATATAACAACTCGATTATGTTATTTTTACTTGGTTAATATAGATTACAAAATCAGTAACTGAAGTGAAGCGTTCTCGACAATCTTGCAGCGATATTTCCGGTGAATATCAAGCAAAGCAACCAATATCTTCTCTACTTCCAGTTTTCCTTGGGAAGTTTGATTTCCTTGCAGGGCAGCTCGGTATTTCTTTGCATGCACGGTTTATCTAGAGGCCACCCTACGGTAAAATAGGTGATTAACTTCAGGAGAGAGAGAGAGAGAGAGAAAGCTAGTATGCTGCAAAAAATCCCATTATACTTCTGTAAATCAGCTAATTGGTAAAGTTGCATAATCGGAGAAAATGGTGTATTGAGTCATTAACTATTTTTAAAGCGTAAACGCTGCAAACATGAATCTTGCATTTCACTTATCTAGTTTCACTCATATCCACTCGTAAACGATAACCAGATGACTCTTGGGAAAATGAATAAGTGGAAAGGACGTACCGTATGTACCCTTAAGTTAATATGCACGAATTCATTATATCAGTTTGGGTAATGCTTTTTTTTAGCAAAGGTAGAAAGAAAGAAATATAATATTTTCTAAAGCGAAAATAAACATCATAACATTCTCTTTACAAGAGTTTATGGAGTCGTGAAAGGATTTTATGAATAAATATGGTGTGAACGCTGAACGTGATATGTTCTGATATCCCTCTTAGGCAAATCACAGGTTTTTTTTAAACACATTCACACACACACACACACACACACACATACACACACACACACAAACATAATTCACTTTACCTCGGAAATATGTATATATATGTATTATTATAAATTTAACGTAATTGATTCAGGTTTGGCGGCCCTTTTTAAAGTAAAGTAGCGAAGGAGATTTGACTGACAATTTGCCTAGTAGTTCTGTTTTATCTTTAAGGATATTTTTCACTGTCCTATTGAAGTTTTTTATGACTTCATCAAGGGGATTTTTGTGAGTTTTTTAAGTCACATCATCATCCAGTAGGGCTTGCATACGTGATATGTAGTCAGCTTTATCTAAAATTAGTATACTATTTGACTTATCAGCTTTTGTAATGTGGATAGTATTGTCCTTTTTAAGATCGGTCAAACTTTTCTTATAGCGAGCAGGGAAGTTACATTCATGCTTAACGTTGGCAACTCCGTAAACAATATCTTTAATCATGTCAACATGATTTTGAGGAAGATCACAATATTTTTCAAATTTACTTGGGGATGACGCAATCATTAAAGCAGAAGGTCGACTTGTTATAAAGAAAGATAAACCATATCCAAGCGCACTTACAACATTTTCACTTATTTGTTTACTAGATAGGTTAACAACACAATCTTGACGTGCACAATTAGTCCAATCACTGCTATCAATAAGATTTTTTTAGTTTTCTGTCGAGTTTCCTTTTTCAGGGCATCTGTAGTCCTACGTAGTTTTTCGTAAATTTCCCGTCGCAGCGAGTCCTTCCAATCAGCCGGGATGGAATGATTGAAAGAGATCTTTGTTTTTTCCAGTTCCTTGAATTTTTCCTTCTCTTCTTGCTTGGCGGCTGCTATGTGCTGTTTCAACATCATGGCACTAAATTCTTTGAATGGGTGATTGTCATACTTTCTTCGACGGCGTGGCAGCAAGGATTTAGGGAGCACTTGTTCAGAAAGGCACTTAAGACGAATTCTGGTCGAATGTGCAGCCACAAGAGACTTGGAGAAGGTAGTGACGACACATGTTTAAGAATGACCTCAAAGATATAATTACAGACTTAAATAAAAATTAGTTGCCTTAGAGTTATCTTCGTTGTAATGTATGTCTAACATGTATTGTGAATATGTATTGTGAATATGGTTTTGTTTACCAAAGTTCTGAATAGCTGTCACCTATAATCCTTTAATTGTCTTGTCCTTGTATCTGAGATGTTTATCTTAAACTTTCAATTGCACCCATTGTTTATGCTTGTTTGGGAAGGTTACTCATCTTCCAGGTGTGTCGGATTCTAGGTACTAATCTCTTTATAATACCTATCTGTCAGTTATACGAATCTTCTTGTATTGTCTTTTTCCTCATGTATGTCAGTTCATCTGCTTAGTAAAGGACGTTTAAACGTCAAAAGGTCTCGCGGATACTCCATTGTTTATTTTCCTCCGTGGCATATATCTTTATTTATGGATTTAATACGTTCCTAACTTTCGTGATTCAGTTATACATATACACACATATATATATATATATATATATATATATATATATATATATATATATATATATACATATATATATATATATATATATATATATGTATATATATATAAATAATCTATATATATATATATATATAATTATTAATTTTCTTTCTGGTTCTCAGCAGGACTTTTTTTGTTTAATGTAGCTTGCTGACATCGTTCTCAAAACTATTCTTTGTTATAGATGCAACCTGCCACAGTTAACTAAACCACCAGAAAAATAATTTACCTCTACAGCTACCAG
>NC_061107.1:131983680-131988680 GCF_015104395.2 Macrobrachium nipponense | reverse complement strand
GTGTGTGTGTTTATACATACATATATATATCATAACTGTGTGTGTGATGGTCGCCGTAAATCAAATAAAAGCAGGCCCGAAAATGTCCAGATAAAACTGAAGCCTCTGAGAAATAAGATGCTGATAATGACATGGTCGGATAGCTAAGAACGAAGGTACAGTAATTTTAGATCTAGGGATTATTTATATGGGCCCGAAAAAGCAATCTTTATCCCAGAGAAAAGGTTTCATTGTCTCTTAAGTAATATTGCGTTTAAACAGGCAAAAGTATACATACTCATCCGTTAGAGAATGGAAAAATTATTTCTATTTTCATTTTCTTTCTTTCTCTCTGCCTTTGTGTAGTTACAGTAGATAGTTAATCTTGGTAACGTCTTTCATTTCTGTATTTGCAAATAGATTCACTATGTCCTGCCTTTTTCTCGTAAAGTTCTTACAGATATTCCGGATTACTGCACAATAAAATCACGTCCCACCGCAAGGCCATACCAACAGTTGCACGTAGAAATAATTATCGACCAGAGTTTCACTGTAATTTGTATTACAAAAAGTATTGGAGAAATAGAATCAGACCAACTTTTGGTTTACTGAGAATCATAAAGCTTTTATCTGAATTACTGCACTCAATTAGAATACATACATAAACACACCACAGACTATACTCATTAATTAGATGCAAGATATTATATATAATGTATATGTATATTATATAATATATATTAAAGATATACCATATATAATCATATATATATAATTATAAATATAAATTATATGTAAATAATAGATATTATATATATATATACATATATATAAATTATAATATATATATATATATATATATATATATAATAATATATAATATCATTATATTAATTATATTATATTATAATATATAATATTATATACCACACACACACGCACACACACACACACACACATATACATACATATATATATATATATATATATATATATATATATATATATATATATATATATATATATATACGTATATACATATATATATATATATATATATATATATATATATATATATATATATATATATATATGTATATGTATATATATATGTGTTATATATAATATATGTCTGTGAGTGTTTATGTATGTATTACGGTTTTTCTAATTGAGTGCAGTATTTCAGATAAAAGCTTTATGATTCTCAGCAAACCAAAAGTTGACCTGATTCTATTTCTCCAATACTTCTTGTAATAAAAATAACAGTGAAACTCTGGTCGATAATTATTTCTACGTGCAACTGTTAGTATGGCCTTGCGGTGGGACGTGATTTTGTTGTGCAGCACTCCGGGATATCTGTAAGAACTTTACGACAAAAAGGCAGGACATAGTGAATCTATTTGAAAATACAGAAATGAACGTTCTAGAACATTCCCATCTCTTCGTAGTAGCACTGGTGGAGTTTTTTTTAGTGTAAATATAGCCTTTATAGCACAGTTTCTCTCCACCTTCATTATTACGGATGCCTTCAATGATGGGCAAACAAACAAAGAAAAGTTTAGTTACTCTCAACTTTTCTTTATTTGTTTGCCCATCATTGAAGTCATCCGTAATAATAAACTGAGAGTTTGTAGCCCTGTGATTGACTTATCAATGGCCAATCAGGAGCGTCGTAAGGGACTGGCCAAGACATCAAATGCACGGTTGATATGAATCTACTATGGGATTATATATGAATCCAGATACTACGATGACAGATTTTTAAAAATCACTTTTGAATGCTATTGAAAATGTACTGGGACCTCAGATCCATACAAAAACATGTTTATCATTTAACACAAAATACATGGCGGAAACTACAAAGCTTAGGACTAAGCAATATCTACAAGGAAGTTGAATCTACAAGGCACTTTTGTGGTATGATTGACGGACTTGCTTTTCTTCCACCCGATAAAATTATAGATGGTATGAATTTCCTTAAATTGAATTGCCCAAACCATCTTGAACCTCTTTTGGCATATTTCATTCTACATATGTGAGAGGTACTAAGCGTCGTGCAAGACGAATCCCACCATTATTTCCTCCTGAAAAATGGAGCGTGTATCAAGCAACAGTTAGTGGTGAAGACCGTTCAAATAACCAATGTGAAAGTTGGAACAATACTTTTAAATACCTTGTTGGTTATAGTCATCTCACACTTTGGGCAGCCATTGAAGCTCTGAACAAAGATGCAGTGATGGTTCAAACTTGCTATGAAAAGAATGCCATTAGAGAACCTCTTCGTAAGAAAATTAAGCGAGAAACTGTAAAATTACAGTCTTGATTTTACTAATGATAAGAAGGACATTGAAGAATTTCTTAATGCTGTTGCCAAAACTATAAGAATATATAAGTTCTGACTTCCTAATTTTGTTTATTTTAAAAAGGTTTTTACAAATCTAAATTAACATTGGCATCTTTTGTGCAATAAAAACTATTAGGAATATGTAAATTTTGACTTTATAATCTTATCTTTTTGATCGAAGGCTTTAAAGAATATGTTAACTTTGAATAACTTATGTTTTTAATAAAAATTAAAAAATCGATTAATTTTGACTTTATTTTTCATAAATAATTTTAAAACTCTGTAAACTTTGCTAACTTTTGTTTTTAATGAAAGATTTAAGATTCAATACGTACACACACACACACACACACACACACACACACACACACACATATATATATATATATATATATATATATATATATGATATATATATTATATATATTATATGTGTGTGTGTGTGTTTGTGTGTGTGTATGTATATGGATTTTTTTTTATGACATCATCGTGATTCATATACATACATCGAACTACAAATATCCTTTAATATTTTCACATATGTTAACCGAAAGGGAATTTTTTAGTTGATAATAATTTCGTCCTCTCGTGGGTTCGAACCAGCGCCCACTAAAGAGATTTCTGACAGCCCGAACAATGTAAGACTTTACTAATATTAGTTGCAGTAACAGCATTGTCAACTTGTACTATTATTGTAACAGGACCAGATTTCTTACAACAATGCCTTCTTGAGTTAATATTCAAGATGATGTGGGAAAATGTAACAGGTCATGAATGAAAACGTATTGGTATATTTTCTGTAACATGCAATTTTTTTTTTTCATCGAAACAGTAACAATTGCCTGTATAATACACACGTATTCATTGTCTACCGTCTGCTGATAATCACTTTCGACTTCAAACAAAAGTATTTTTCAATAATGAGTGTGTGTCCGTATAAATCCTCTAACAGGCGAGGATTATTTTTGGTTGAAGTAACAAGAAAGTTCATTATGAATTTAATGTGCACTGTCTACAGAAAGCCGTTGTCATCTGAACTTGAAAAGGCTTGAAAAAGATTCTCTATTTTGATACGCCTTAATTAATAAAGAGTAAAACAGGAAAAAGGAATAATTACAATGCTAATGAAGCATAATCAGGGAGTGATTCATCTTTCTCAAGTAGACATGCCAGAGACTTCAAGTGCTAACCGTGCAATTCGCAATTCAATTACGTTGCAAAGGTTAAGACGCCATACTGGATCATGGGCAATGGTGGACAAGGAAAACTTATGTGAATGCTAGCTGTAGCCCTCGTCCGCCATTGTCCATGATCGAACCTTTGCAACGTATGTGAATTGTACATTTAGCCCATAAAGCCTCTGGTACGTCTATTCGACAAAGATGACTTACTCCTTCATTATGCTTCATTAGCATTGTAATTATTTCTTTTCCTGTTTTACTCACTTTTTCGACAGATACATAAGGTAGTCAACAGGCAAACAAACAGATTAAGTGTTCGTGCGAAAGGCCTTTAATGGTCCAGTCTAACAAACTCCTTTTTTCGAATCGCTTGATTGCTGCTCATTCCCAGTTCTGCGTCACGGATTTCATGTAATTGACTTAACAGTCCCATTGATGTGCTATTAGAAAAATCCTTTTGAAGTTGTTCTCCGTGAGAGAGAGAGAGAGGAGAGAACGACGAGAGAGAGACTCTTGTTTTTGTGTAATTGCGCTTTCAGTGTGTAATCACATAATTGGTCATCCCAGTAGTTGATAACTGGATGGTAGGTAAGACTTGAAATTATGGCTTTCTCGTTTTATCAGGAATTTGATTTTAGTTGTACTGGGATATAATTACCCATGTATCATTCAAAGATTAATTTTCCAAACAGTCCATTGCAATTTAGTGTTATTGTAACATGATTTTGGGATAGATGAGTTGTCCCGAACTATGAACGAAGCCCGTCTAAAACAAAATAACAATTAAGTTTGATAGTTTTTTTTTATTTACTCAAAATACAGCAAATTTAATGACGATCGAACCTGACTGAAATGTGAACTCTCTCTCTCTCTCTCTCTCTCTCTCTCTCTCTCTCTCTCTCTCTCTCTCTATCTCCTTCGCTGATATATAAATAATTTCTAAGTGGTCGAAATATGATCAGGAGTGAGCTTTAATGAATGTAAGGCTAATTTAGATCGAATGTCTTCCATTCAGAAATTATTCAAAATCTGTGAACGGCCGAAATCTGATCAGAAGTGATCCTTATAGAATGTCAGAACTTCATATTGGTGCTTTTGGTTTGCTGTGGTATCTCAAGCCTGATGTAATCTTTCCATAATATATATTTTTGCTGTAATTAATGTCCGTCTATCTTCACTAATGAGTTACGATATACCTTCCTCTTACTGAGCAGGGCTAATGACGCTTTCGTGCCACATTCAAGTTGAAGTTCAAATTGAAACACCAAGTAAATCCTAACTAAGACCTCTCGACCGACAAACCGGCAGACTCAGAGATGAACCAACTGTTTGGTTACTTCCAGTGTCATGCGAATGACCTTAGTTTACAGAGGCTAAAGTCAAAAAGAGGCGGTTTACATAGGCTAAAGTCAAATAGAGGCGATTTACAGAGGCTAAAGTCAAAAAGAGGCGATTTACAGAGGCTAAAGTCAAATAGAGGCGATTTACAGAGGCTA
>NC_061107.1:131968680-131978680 GCF_015104395.2 Macrobrachium nipponense | reverse complement strand
CTTTTCAGTTGTTTTGTCCTCAAACTTCTTTGATTACTGGGCCAAGTAAGAACTCTCATTAAGATATAAAAGATTTAAACTTAATTCAAAAGAACAAAAAGTCCCATTTACAATATATTGTCTGACCTACTTCAGTTTTTATTGGCATTTCACGTGCAGATAAGCTTTTCTTAGTTATGAAGACCGCAAGCCCACCCATGCTAACTTATATCAGTTTTTTCTTTTTCTATAGTCTTTGTTAGTTCTGCTTAATGGACACAGTTAGCACTGTAAAATTTTTATTATTTTCTCGGTTGGCCACGCAAATATGTTAAAAAAAAAAAGATTATGGAAACAATGCAATATTCTTGCGCTCACTTCCATCTTTTATACTGGTGAAAATACTTTCCCAAAAACTCCAGTTTCATGCAGTATACGTTCAGTTTTCCTTATTTAACTACCATTTTCTTAATGAATTCTTTACTGGATCTAAATTACACCTTATTCCGTTACAGTATATGTTACCGTTGGTCACCTATATATCATCTGCAGACCTGTCGGAACGTCACATTTAACCAGAAAAGAAAATGGATGATTCTCGCCATACATCCTTAGTTGTCAAAGTTTTTTTTCAGTAAGTGTTATCTGAAATTCCTATTTATTTAAATAAAGGTTGGTCCGCAAAGTTTTTTCTTTCTGCTTTGCTCAAAATATTTTCTTTGCTTCAAATCACTTACTCATTTCATCACTTTTACTTTATAACACATAATTTACAACCCGTGGACGGCAATCGATTAGGCTATCACTGACTGAGGGGAAGTACATGACTAATAATTGCAACAATTTATTTTTTTGATTATCAACCGTTCCTTCCTCCAGCTTTATTTATTTGATCATTCCTCGATCATAAATTTTTAGCGACATAAAAGTACTTGCTCCATTAATCATATAAATCTCTATTCATTTAGGGCACGCATTCATGTAGTAAATGATGTTAGTGTATATATATATATATATATATATATATATATATATATAGATACATATATATATATAGATATATATATATATATATATATATATATATATATATATATAACATATATATATATATCTATATATATATATATATATATACAGATATATATATATATATATATATATATGATATATATATATAAGATATATATCTCTTAGATATATATATGTATCTATATATATACATATCTATATATATATATATGTATAGATATAAAAATATATATATATATATATATAATATATATATATAATATATATATATCATATATATATATATATATCTAGAGAGAGAGAGAGAGAGAAGAGAGAGAGAGAGCGAGAGGAGAGCGAGAGAGGACGAGGAGAGAGAGAGGAGAGGAGAGATTATATGATATATACTAGCTATATATATATCTATATATATATATATATATATATAGAGATTTAAATATAGATATAATCTATTATATATATTAAGGATATATATTATAATTAAATATAGATTTATAGTATAGTAATAATATATAATATATATATTATATATCTATATATAAATATATTATATATATATAGTATCTATAATATAGTAATATATAGTATATATATATATATATCATATCGATATCTATAGATATTATAATATATCTATATCTCATCTACCTATATATACTTCATTCTCTATATCTTTATGTCTCCTCTATTTATATCTCTATAGATCTAGATATATATATGTCCTTGTCTTTATCTCTCCTTATATATATATATATCTATCTCTTCTATCTCTATATATTCTATTATCTATATATATCTCTATATATCTATCTAGTCTCTATATTATATATATCTATCTCTCTATCTATCTTATAATATTATATATCTCTATCTCTTATATCTATCTTCTATAATACTGATTGGACGATCGCTCGGCAGAGGGCCAGGTCGTGTTGTGGTTTCTGTCAAGGAAACAGGAGTTTTATACGACTTCTAAGGCACTGAAGGCGTTTTAAATGTACTCGCAGGTGTGTGAACATGCAGTGGACTATTTTGCCCCTCCTTTAAGTAAAGTAGGAATGTGAACTTAGCATTTATTTAGGTGCAAAACAGCAGGACTCATTGCCCCGGACGGTTTGCCTGGCCGGAAAACCATATGCCCTCGGGCTATGCTCGAGGCGTCTCTATAGCCAACTTTAGCGAGTAGTAAAGTTGGCGACGACGCACAGTCTTTTGTGCCCAGCGAAAACCAGACGCAGTGACTTCCGTTTTCTGTGTCTCCAGAATGAATGCGCCAAGGTTGAAAAGAATTAACTTAGTGGGTGCAATTTATGAAGACGACATTCCCTTAATTCTTGATGATACTTTACGTATACAGGACGATGAAATTGAGGGCATTGCAGATTTGGGGAAAACTAGATTAATTGTTAAATTAAGCTCAAGAGAGAAATATGAAAACATTTGTGAAGATTTCGGTGGCAAAGAAATCAGTGTAAGAGACGACCTAAAAATCCGAGTTGAGGATTTGTCAACTTACAGGTCGTATGTAACAGTGCGAAATGTGCCTTTTGAAATGACTGACTTTATGCTGAATGACATTCTTTCCAGATACGGAACAGTGAGTTATGTGAAGAAGAACACTCGAAGTCTGGGAAGATACAAAGGTATTGATAATGGTGTCAGAACAGTTTCTATGGATATTAATCGACAGATTCCTTCCTTCTTATATGTTGAATGCTGCCAAGGTTTATATCTATATATACTATAAAGGGCAGACTAAAACTTGTAGACTTTGTGGGCAAACCAGCCATTTTGCTAATGAATGTGAAGTTGGAATTACACAAAGACTAAATATCATTAGTGAAGTAGACTTCCCTCATTTATCTGGCAATCAAGAAAATAAAGGAATGAAATGCCAGTAAGCGCCAGGACCCAGTAGACGTTCGAACTTGTGAAGGGATGCCCCAAAACACTTCTATAATTGACCGTCCTGTCGAAGTCGGAAGTAACCCAGCATCCAACGGCCAACCAGACTTGCAAACGGAATCCGAAACGCTGATGGAGACTTGCCATTTGATTGACCTGCGAGATGACAATGACATTCCTCCAACTGTATCTGAAGAAAACAGTTTGGCCCCTATAAATGGGACCTTAGAGCTTAATGGTGGGACAGACGTATTGAATGCAAGTTGCTTCATCGTACAACGAACTACTGAGACTGATGCAGTACCTCTTGTTGCAACCTACGGAACAATATCCGAGGAGGCGAACGTTTGTTCACCCGACAGTAATCCTGTCGAAGCTTCACCTAGTGAGAATGATATGAGATCTTGTGACGTCATGGAAGAATCAAGACATTTTGAAGGCAACGTTGACGAACACAGAAGTAACACCGACACAGCGCATCCTATGAGTCAAGATTTATTTAGCTCAATCGATTCCCCTCCAGGAAGTCAAGGATGATATACAAAATCCAACAGGCGATTTAATGTTACCACCCTTTAATAGTTCCAATTATTATAAAGGTGCTAATGACACGATGTCAGAACAAGAAAGTTGTTGCTCAATAGAAAATGAAATACCAGCAGGTCAAAAATGTAATAATGATAATGAAACCACAGTGACCGATGAGTCGGACTGTAATTCAAGCATTGTAGAAAACATGAAAGTAAACAAAAAGCGAAAGCAACGTAAAAATGCAACAAAAAAGAGTAAAAGAAAATCTCATAATAACTAACATTCATTAGGATAGCCACCCTTAATATTAACGGTATTAATGATAGAATGAAACAAGAGATGCTACACTCATTTAACACCTTTAACAAAATAGACATTCTTTTAGTCCAAGAACACAATGTTAAGAATATTAAAGATATAGAGTTTTTGTCATACAGGTATAATGCAATTTTCAATCCAGCCATTTGTCGTAAAGGTGGAACCTGTATTCTCATCAAGAAGACTTTAGATTTTGTAATTAAGCATGTTGAAAGAAGTGGAGATTCTAGAATATGTTCTGTACATGGTGAGGTGAATGGTAGTAAGATTCGTATTGTTAACATTTATGCTCCTTCAGGTCATAATCATACAAGGGAACGGGAAGAGCTTTTTGACAAGGAATTGCCCTACTACTTACGGTATGATAATAGCCATACTATTATGGGAGGTGACTGGAACTGTGTTTTGAGTCCTAGAGACAATTCTAATAATAGTGAATCAAACGTGTAATAACACATCTCTCTCAGTACTGTAGAGTATCTGAACTATGTTTGAATGAAAGTCCGAAGAAGGTCTTTCTGTATTTTAAAGTCACGGTCGCAAGTGGAGGTTGTTTGATATTGGACGATCGCTCGGCAGAGGGCCAGGTCGTGTTGTGGTTTCTGTCAAGGAAACAGGAGTTTTATACGACTTCTAAGGCACTGAAGGCGTTTTAAATGTACTCGCAGGTGTGTGAACATGCAGTGACTATTTTGCCCCTCCTTTAAGTAAAGTAGGAATGTGAACTTAGCATTTATTTAGGTGCAAAACAGCAGGACTCATTACCCCGGTTTCCTGGCCGGGAAAACCATATGCCCTCGGGCTATGCTCGAGGCGTCTCTATAGCCAACTTTAGCGAGTAGTAAAGTTGGCGACGACGCACAGTCTTTTGTGCCCAGCGAAAACCAGACGCAGTGACTTCCGTTTTCTGTGTCTCCAGAATGAATGCGCCAAGGTTGAAAAGAATTAATACCATAGGTATTAGATACTTAGTGGGTGCAATTTATGAAGACGACATTCCCTTAATTCTTGATGATACTTTACGTATACAGGACGATGAAATTGAGGGCATTGCAGATTTGGGGAAAACTAGATTAATTGTTAAATTAATCTAGTTTTCCCCAAAACTAGATTAATTGTTAAATTAATCTAGTTTTCCCCAAATCTGCAATGCCCTCAATTTCATCGTCCTGTATACGTAAAGTATCATCAAGAATTAAGGGAATGTCGTCTTCATAAATTGCACCCACTAAGTATCTAATACCTATGGTATTAATTCTTTTCAACCTTGGCGCATTCATTCTGGAGACACAGAAAACGGAAGTCACTGCGTCTGGTTTTCGCTGGGCACAAAAGACTGTGCGTCGTCGCCAACTTTACTACTCGCTAAAGTTGGCTATAGAGACGCCTCGAGCATAGCCCGAGGGCATATGGTTTTCCCGGCCAGGAAACCGGGGTAATGAGTCCTGCTGTTTTGCACCTAAATAAATGCTAAGTTCACATTCCTACTTTACTTAAAGGAGGGGCAAAATAGTCACTGCATGTTCACACACCTGCGAGTACATTTAAAACGCCTTCAGTGCCTTAGAAGTCGTATAAAACTCCTGTTTCCTTGACAGAAACCACAACACGACCTGGCCCTCTGCCGAGCGATCGTCCAATATCAAACAACCTCCACTTGCGACCGTGACTTTAAAATACAGAAAGACCTTCTTCGGACTTTCATTCAAACATAGTTCAGATACTCTACAGTACTGAGAGAGATGTGTTATTACACGTTTGATTCACTATTATTAGAATTGTCTCTAGGATTGTTAAATTAAGCTCAAGAGAGAAATATGAAAACATTTGTGAAGATTTCGGTGGCAAAGAAATCAGTGTAAGAGACGACCTAAAAATCCGAGTTGAGGATTTGTCAACTTACAGGTCGTATGTAACAGTGCGAAATGTGCCTTTTGAAATGACTGACTTTATGCTGAATGACATTCTTTCCAGATACGGAACAGTGAGTTATGTGAAGAAGAACACTCGAAGTCTGGGAAGATACAAAGGTATTGATAATGGTGTCAGAACAGTTTCTATGGATATTAATCGACAGATTCCTTCCTTCTTATATGTTGAATGTGCCAAGGTTTATATCTATATATACTATAAAGGGCAGACTAAAACTTGTAGACTTTGTGGGCAAACCAGCCATTTTGCTAATGAATGTGAAGTTGGAATTACACAAAGACTAAATATCATTAGTGAAGTAGACTTCCCTCATTTATCTGGCAATCAAGAAAAATAAAGGAAATGAAATGCCAGTAAGCCGCCAGACCCAGTAGACGTTCGAACTTGTGAAGGGATGCCCCAAAACACTTCTATAATTGACCGTCCTGTCGAAGTCGGAAGTAACCCAGCATCCAACGGCCAACCAGACTTGCAAACGGAATCCGAAACGCTGATGGAGACTTGCCATTTGATTGACCTGCGAGATGACAATGACATTCCTCCAACTGTATCTGAAGAAAACAGTTTGGCCCCTATAAATGGGACCTTAGAGCTTAATGGTGGGACAGACGTATTGAATGCAAGTTGCTTCATCGTACAACGAACTACTGAGACTGATGCAGTACCTCTTGTTGCAACCTACGGAACAATATCCGAGGAGGCGAACGTTTGTTCGCCCGACAGTAATCCTGCCGAAGCTTCACCTAGTGAGAATATGAGATCTTGTGACGTCATGGAAGAATCAAGACATTTTGAAGGCAACGTTGACGAACACAGAAGTAACACCGACACAGCGCATCCTATGAGTCAAGATTTATTTAGCTCAATCATCCCCTCCAGAAGTCAAGATGATATACAAAATCCAACAGGCGATTTAATGTTACCGCCCTTTAATAGTTCCAATTATTATAAAGGTGCTAATGACACGATGTCAGAACAAGAAAGTTGTTACTCAATAGAAAATGAAATACCAGCAGGTCAAAAATGTAATAATGATAATGAAACCACAGTGACCGATGAGTCGGACTGTAATTCAAGCATTGTAGAAAACATGAAAGTAAACAAAAAGCGAAAGCAACGTAAAAATGCAACAAAAAAGAGTAAAAGAAAATCTCATAATAACTAACATTCATTAGGATAGCCACCCTTAATATTAACGGTATTAATGATAGAATGAAACAAGAGATGCTACACTCATTTAACACCTTTAACAAAATAGACATTCTTTTAGTCCAAGAACACAATGTTAAGGATATTAAAAGATATAGAGTTTTTGTCATACAGGTATAATGTAATTTTCAATCCAGCCATTTGTCGTAAAGGTGGAACCTGTATTCTCATCAAGAAGACTTTAGATTTTGTAATTAAGCATGTTGAAAGAAGTGGAGATTCTAGAATATGTTCTGTACATGGTGAGGTGAATGGTAGTAAGATTCGTATTGTTAACATTTATGCTCCTTCAGGTCATAATCATACAAGGGAACGGGAAGAGCTTTTTGACAAGGAATTGCCCTACTACTTACGGTATGATAATAGCCATACTATTATGGGAGGTGACTGGAACTGTGTTTTGAGTCCTAGAGACAATTCTAATAATAGTGAATCAAACGTGTCGAAATCACTGCTCAGATTAATTAGGACCCTTAGGTTTAATGATGTATGGTTTTTGCATAACAGGGAACCCCAGTATACTTATGTACGCACAAACTACGGTTCGCGCATTGATAGATTGTACTGCCAAACGCTCAAAGACAATGTAATTTCAAGCGAAATGCTACCTGTGTCATTTTCTGATCATTCCGCTGTCATTTACAAAATTAAGATTAATCCAAACATTAGTATTGGAAACTCATTTTGGAAACTTAATACTAGTTTACTAAAAGACGAGGAAATTAAAGAAAAGTTTAGGAGGTTGTGGACATTCTTGAAAACACGTAAAAGGAATTTCTATCATATCAGTAATTGGTGGAATGATTTGGTGAAACCAGAAATAAAACAATTTTTCGTCAGAGAAGGTAAAAGGATTAGCAGGCAGAAGTTTGGGGTCATCAATTATTTTGAAGCAAAACTAAGGAAACAATACATGAAACTTAATGTGTCAGGAAACTCAGATTATGCAGATATTACTATTCTCAAAGACAGAATAAACAATCTAAAATCTCAGATTTTAGAAGGGGTTAAAGTACGATCGAGAATTCAAGACAGGATTGAAGGGGAAAAAGCCTCCTATTACCTTCTTGGACAGCAAAGAGCAATAAATAGTAAAAAGGTCGTGACAGAAATAGTCGCAGAACGAAACATAATTCCGAATCTTGATGAAGGTACTGTTCTCACAAATAGCCAGGCCATTGAACACTATGTGTTCAGGTATTACCAAAAACTTTACCGGAAAAACATTTGTGATGTACCTATGCAAAACTTCTTTATGCAGTTTGTAGAGAAAAAATTGAATGATTCTGATAATGATATATTTCATAAGAATATATCTCTCACAGAGATACGTGATGTTATTCGTTCCATTGCTAACAATAAATGTCCTGGTATAGATGGCATCCCAATAGAATTTTATAAGGTATTTTGGGAAGATATTAAGGATGAACTAAAGCTGTTGCTTGAAAATATTATAGAAATGAAAACTTCTCTCCAAGAGTCAGAGTATTGCATTGGTCACTCTCATATCGAAAGGCACCGATGAGAGTGCTTTGACTAATTGGAGACCAATTTCATTGTTGTGCTGTGACTATAAGATACTTGCTAAGATAATGGCGAAAAGAATGCAAACAGTTATCTTTAACTTTATCAGTCCCGAACAATTTTGTGTGCCTGGAAGATCCATAAATACATGTAATACTTTAATTAGAGATATTGTGTATTATTGTAGTAAGAAAAGAGTTCAAGGTGCTATTTTAAATCTTGATTGGTCGAAAGCATTTGACCGTGTTGATATTAATTTTGTACTTCGGATTCTTGAAAGACTAGGTTTTTGTGATGAACTGATTTCCTGCATTAAGATATTGTACACGAATATTGGAAGTTGTTGCATTGTTAATGGTAACATTGGTAAATACTTTAGTGTGGAGAGGGGAGTCCGACAAGGCTGCCCTCTTTCTATGCTCCTTTATGCTGTTTTCCAGGAACCTCTGTATCTTGCTATAAAAAGAAATAGTTGTATTGAACACTTGCCCTTACCAAATGATAACCACCTTAAAATTCTTGGGTTTGCCGATGATACAAATATTTTCGTTGCCAGTGACAAGGGAATTTTGGAGATTAGCACATTAGTGTCTAAATTTGAAGCAGCCACGGGTTGCATGCTAAATAAAAATAAGACGAAAATATTTGGATTAGGCCCATGGGGTGATAGGTCTGTTTGGCCTTTATCATGGCTTCAAGGATATACAGGTTCTTTACAACTTTGGAATTCTATTTTCTGATAATTACGACCAATGGCTGTTAACTTCTTCGTGGACAAATATATTATGTAAAATTAGAATACTTTGGCGAGCTTTCACAACAGAAGACTTACATTTCATCAAAAAGCTGTTATTGTCAATACCTTGATTTTTTCAAAGACATGGTATGTTTCCCATATTTACCCTTTGCCTGTCAAATATGCAAAACTAATAAGTAAAGAAATTTTCTTTTACATTTGGGGGAAAAAATGTGAATTCATTAAAAGAGACACTTTAACAAAGTCAAAGATTGAAGGAGGGATAGGAATGTTAAGTCTTTTATGGAAGACACAAAGTATTCTAGCTGCCTCTTTCTTAAAGTTACACTGTGAGGAGAAATACAATTTTATGTCAAATTATTATAACAATTCACATATGAAGGGCTTGTTTACCGGAAATTCAACACAAAGAGACAATTCATGCGTAATGGCACCTATGTATTCTGAGGTCTTAGTAACAGTTAGGAAATGTAAAACATTTCAGAATTTTCCTTTTCTTAAATCGAGAACTATATATGTGAACTTATTGCCAAAGGTACAGCCAACTGTTGAGAGTAGATACCCCCTTTATAATTGGCCTCTGATTTGGGAAAACATCAACATGAAATTTCTTTCTGCTGCTGATAGGGAAATAATATATAAATATATTCACGAAATATTACCCAATAAAAAAAGGTTAAAAGAAATGAAAATAATTCAAGATTCTCATTGCCAGTTTTGTGATGCTGAGGAATCAAATATTCATATGGTATATTTCTGCAAGAGAATTGCAAATGTAATAATATGGTTAAAAGGAGTTTTGAAGCTATTTTG
>NC_061107.1:131958680-131963680 GCF_015104395.2 Macrobrachium nipponense | reverse complement strand
TTATTATGCTGACGTTTGGGCAGAATTGCGGGATAAAGAAGAGATGGAGTGGTTTTAGTCTTTGAAGTATGAGATATTCATTTACCACTTAAAGTGGAGAGAGAGAGAGGGAGAATATTCATTTGGAAGTGTTATTTAACCAGAAAGGAGAAGGAAAAAGAGGGAGTAAAGGAGAGATTTTAAGAGAGAGAGCCAGAGAGAAAGAGAGCGAGAGAGAGTAATATTCATTTTGAAAGTGTGTTTAATTTAAGTCTGGAACGAAAGCAGGAGCAGAGAGAGAGAGACGAGAGAGAGTTTTGCGAGAGGAGAGAGAGAGAGAGAGAGAGGATTATTATTTAGACGTCTTATTTAACCAATAAGAAAATTATAGGCTCGAGGTAAAACATTTTAGTACACAGAAAACAATTGACATTTATTTATATATCTATGTAGACTAGCCATTTACCTTTTAGAATTTTTATTGTATCTGCCCAGTTAGCTCTACGAGTATTTCCCAGCTTTGTAAAGGACAATTTCGTAAGTTAACAAGTCCTTTGGGGTATGCCTTTTGCATAGCGTTTTTGATAAAAGAAACAAAAACAAAGGAGCTCCTTAGAGCATATAGTAGGTCTTGAGCTTTTATATATAGACAGATGAGACAAAGTTCATGGGAAGACTGAATGGCATGTGGTACTCATATTCATGTCCCATTGTCTTGGGCAAATTATATGTAAGTCAAAAGGTAGCCAGGGGACCTGAAGACTATGCAAATTGAAAAGTTGATTTCTGTTGCTCTAAAATTGTACCAAGATCGCCCAGTTTAAATACTCTCGTTCTTGGACCCCCTATCTGTCTTTTTCAGAAAGTCTAAAAAAATGAATTCACATCAGTAGCCTAATCTAGATCCCCGCCATTACTGAAAGGCTGTGCTTCTACGACGGGAGCAATTTTCTGCGAAAATGTTCAGACCATCCTTCATTTAATTTTCAAATACTGTTCCTTAACGTGAGTCTTCCTTAATTTGCTAGAAATATTATGCTATTCAACTAGATTGGCCCCTAGCGGACTGCCAATTTTCCCAACAAATTTTATGAGAATATATGACTTGGTCCCGCAAAACGCTAGTGAATTCATCGCTACGGCCCAGTGCCGACATAGCTTAAAAATTTAACGCAAATCCGTCAAACAGACAGGCAAACCCGGCAGAAGCACGCAACTTCTCTGCCGAGGTAAAATATAACAGGGAAAGTAAGGACCTAGACCTGATTCCTTCCTTTTCTCCATCAATATGCTTCAAGCCCCAGGGTTCTGCAATGAATGTGCGGGCATTAAAGAATATAGGTGGCTGTTTTCCCTGGTATTACGAAATCATTGTGTCGAGACAGGAAGAAAAATAGTTTCATGGCCGGGAAAGAGATTGAATTTTAAAGAGGATGTGGCCATACTTTTGATGTGGGCTCTCGCAATGTATGCAAATCTAATGCGCATGTTTTTTGCCAGCTGTTTCTTAATGCCGTTGATTTCGTTAATAAGTGAAGTTAGGATTTTTGTTTTTTTGTTTTTTTTAACAGGAAATGTTTTGATGCTCCGGTCTGGACGTCAAGAATGGAAGTTAGCTTTTGCTTGTTCATCATACTCTGTTTATTTACATTTTCCTCCTACCTTTCATTATTAAACCTATTTACTAAAAAAAAGGAAATTAGTTAAAGTCATAACTGAGAAAAAATAAACTAATATTTGTGTATTGAACTAAGAGGTCAAGAATTAATGTGGCGAATAAATTTGAAAAAATTGATAACAGATGGGTATGGTTGCTACAACGCTGTCTGCCACAAAAAGCTCGACTGAGTTCAGACTACTCATTAAATTCTGACAAAAAATTCATTTGTTACAAACAACTTCTTATGAAAATCAGAAAGCTCTATTGATCCCCAAATGACTGTAAGGATTACATTAATTTTTTAATTGTCACTATAATAACCATAACAGGAAACCTGTAGGAGATTCTATTGTATCTATCGCCAAGAAAATGATTGAACCGCCAGCCAGCCAATGAATGAAGGAGAAGCCAAGATTCATCTGTTATCTGTTAGGATAATAACTTAAGTAATAGTTTTTCTTATTTGTTTTCTCTTGGTGATTATTGAAGTAATTTTAATCTTCGTGTATTCAACCTCGGTAAGGAATCGTAGTATTTAGAACCTAGTTCTTTGTAAGTTCTCCAATCTTGATACATTACTGATCTCGTGAAATGTTGAGACAGCAAGAAAGAAGGAAACATATTCAAAGACTGAATTTTCCTAGACGCAATCACCCAGTTCTTATCTAGACCTTGCATGAATTCGTTTGTTTCTGAATGCAAGGCAGGTGTGTCGACTGAATCCCTTAATTAGTTCTGTACGTAGTCTTGCTCTTTTGAAACGGAGGCAAATCGATTTCTCCATTAACCCAGTGAATCGTCCTGAACCGCGGGGCGTCGCTATTGATACATAATCAGAGAATTCGCACTTGGTTGAAATCATTTGTTCCTCAAACATGACAATGACTTCGCAAATGCAACTGTGAGCGTATTACAAAGAGCGGCAGCGCTTTTTGAGTTTGGTGGCAAATGCTTAATCTACTGCAAATGGCTGGTGAAAGTTGACTCAGCATATTTGCTTTCCGAATCGCGTTTCAATTGCCAATCCTTAATGACCTCAACCGCCTCTGTTTAAAAATAACTGCATTTTTACACGCACACAAACACATATGTATATATACACATACACACACACACCTATATAAAATTGTAACAAACAGAAAAGGCCTACGAGCATTAATTAAAGAGACTAATAATATATATCTATCTGAAGGTCAAATAAATCAAGTAGGACAGGCATTATCTTTCTGGTAATACCCAAGAGATTAACATCCTCTATTCTTTAATTACGAATGATTTTGAAAGTAGCCAAGTCTTATGTAATTAAAGTCCTGGTATGCTTCTAAATCCACTACTGTTTGTAAAAGCGTAGAGATAATGCCCAATATATAATACATTTGATTTTCACGTTGTCTTCTGTGTTCTCCGAGATTTAAATTTGTTCTACTTTCTTATGGAATTTTCTTCCCAACAAAAGGGATGTTTGTCTGCTTCAACATTTTAGGTAAAGCCACAAATTTCCACAAAACTTGAAATAGCTTGCCTATTCATTATTACATCTTCTCTAAGTTTATTTCTGATTTTTTTATTACACAATAATGATGGAAAAGTTGTTGATCAAATCAAATTATGACTGCTTACGTCAGGTCACTCAACCAGTGACTAGACATGGTTCTCTCTCTCTCTCTCTCTCTCTCTCTCTCTCTCTCTCTCTCTCTCTCTCTCTCAATTACTATCTTTTCGTAATATTAATCCTCTGTTCCCGTAGCTATCATAACCATAGCTGGTTGCGTTTGACAGTTAGTGCCCTGCTGTTTACATTTTACATATTATGTCTACGTACTTCTGGAAGCGCGTATCCAGATGTTTACTCACCAATTACTGGCTTTCATAGGTGAGGGAAAAAAACAAACAAAGAAAATGGGGAAAGTTTTGGCTTTAACAAAGCCTTTAAATCTGAGCTCACGCTAGACAATTTTGGTTTTCAGTCTGCAACCTTCTAACCCAGACACAGGTTATCTCTGTTAAATGGAACCAAAGTTTTCCGGTATTATTAAAGTATTAGTGAGTAGTAAACAGCCATAGTCTCCGGTTCCTTCCTTTTACCGATGACTGGGATTCTTCATTAACAGGGATAATATATTCTGATATACTTTCGTGTTTGGCGTTTCTAATGGATCTGTGTGATTCTTGAACACTGCTTTTTGGTATGTTTTCAAATGTCTTATTGGCTCTAATTGTTAACAAACACACACACACACACACACACACACACACACATATATATATATATTATATATATATATATATATATATATATATATATATATATATATATATATATGATTATAATCACTTTAGCACGTGATTCGTTTATCACACATATCCACAGGTGAAAAATAAGAGACAGGGTGTAGGTCCTGACCGGTTTCGGCTTTATTTTCAAGCCATTGACAAAGGACTGATACATAGTATTAGAATTCACAAATATATATACTACAAGACAGTACTGACGAACATACACACAACCATTTGAGATTGCAGATCCACCACAGGCAGGTGTCAAGGTAGGAGTGGCTTTCAAAAATCATATGGCTAAAATTTACAATAAATTCTCAAGGGATACCACCGCTTAGGGTACAAGTCCACACCTGACAGGTGTCAGGGAGGCGGGGTTGAACATCTCATTACCACTACTGCCCCCTTTATTGTGTTTACAATTATAATAATCCTATTTCCATATATCTCTACAGCCTACCTTAAAATTTAAACAGTTTACAAATTTCTTTTGATATTAAAGGATCAAGTTTATACATTCCTTGACTGATGTTCATATTATTGTTGTAACTTTCTTTTATAAAACTGATTCAATGATATTCCTTTCCAATGCATTATTAGAACACACCAGCTTTTTTGCCCCTTCCCAGTTAATAGCATGATTGTTCTCACCAACATGTACAAATATACCACTATATCCCTGTGCATATCTCACACATTGTTTATGTTGTTCTATTCTTTTTTCCAGTGCTTTCCCCGTTTGACCAATGTAAAAGTTGTCACAAGACTTACACAGGATTTTTATATACACAATCCTTTAGCATTGTCGGGGGAGTTCTTAATAAGTACCTGTTTTTCATTGTTTATTTTTTAAAAAACTACATTAACACCAAAATTCTTCAGGAGATGTGGGATATCTTTCCCATTATTATTATTAATTAATAGTAACAAGCAAATTTTTGTTGTAAGGTTCTTTTTGGTTTTGATGCATGGTCTTTTTTGCCGCTTCTAATGCATTGTTTAGTACATTATCTGGATATTTCAGTTTCTTGCCTGTATTCCGAATCTTATCTATCTCCTCATCTATATATTCTGGGCTACATAC
>NC_061107.1:131948680-131956180 GCF_015104395.2 Macrobrachium nipponense | reverse complement strand
CTGAATAGCTGTCACCTATAATCCTTTAATTGTCTGGACCTTGTATCTGAGATGATTGTCTTAAACCTTTCATTGCACCCATTGTTTATGCTTGTTTGGGAAGGATTTTCATCTTCCAGGTGTGTCGGATTCTAGGTACTAATCTCTTTATAATCCCTATCTGTCAGTTATACGAATCTTCTTGTATTGTCTTTTCCCGTATCTATGTCAGTCTCTGCTCAGTAAAGGACGTTTAACGTCAAAAGATCTTGCAGATCATCATTTGTTTATTTTTCCTTCGTGGCATATATCTTTATTTATGGATTTATCACGTTCCTAACTTTCGTGATTCAGTTATACATACATACATATATATATACTATATATATATATATATATATATATTATATATATATATATATATATATATATATATATATATATATATATATGACTGGTAACAATGTTCTGTAACAACAGAATTCCATCTAATAAAAGGAGCCCATAAAAACACCAAAAATATAGAGAAAAAAAGTACTATATTTCAGAGACTGCTGTCTCCCTCTTCAGGTAGATGAATGAGAAAAGTTTACAGAAAAGGTGGTATTTATTTACTTACCCAAACACCTTAGCCAAATCCCTGATTAACATCCAACAAAAGGCATCTCCAAAGGACTCTGGGGTATACGAAATCCCATGCCAGGACTGTGACCAATCTTACATCGGATTTACAGGTAAATCCCTTCCCCAGAGATTAATACAACACAAACGGTCAGTTAGGTATGGACAACAGAACTCTTGGCTATTTTCAACCATATAAATGAACATAACCATAGAATAAACTGGAATTTGTCACGTGTAATTTATAGCAGCAACTGCGGTACAAGAGTCAAATGATGGAATCGGCCTTAATAAAAGAGAGGCAGGTAATGAACATCTCAAAAGGAGCATGGATTTCGGACACGATCGACAACCTCTTCATTCAACCAACCCTTAAGAAGATTAAAGGAAGATTATCAGCGGGGTGACTTAAATTGGCTTGTTTGTGGATGGACCTCTTGGTATAATACCACCTTTTCTGTAAACTTTTCTGTCATTCATCTACCTGAAGAGGGAGACAGCAGTCTCTGAAATATAGTACTTTTTTCTCTATATTTGGTGTGTTTTTATGGGCTCCTTTTATTAGATATATATATATATATATATAATATATATATATATATATATATATATATATATGTATATATATATTATATTATATATATATATATTATATATATATATATATATATATATATATATATCTATATTATATATATTTACTATATATATATATATATCTATATGATATCTATATATATAATATCTATAATAACGAATACCACGGGGAAAATAAATGATAGTCAGAAATCCAAGCGCTTTCGTCTTTATTCAGACATCGTCAAGGAGCTACTAAAGTACAATTGGAGAGGAAGGCCTCAGGTACAAACAAGATCAGGAATACCAGATGGTTAATTATCAAAAGGGTAAAAATTAAAAGGGATAATCCAGGATTATCGGATATCACACGGTCACAAACTTAAACAGATTCTGACCCTAACCGAAATTACAAAGTATCTTTACAGTCCAAAACATGTAAAAACTGAATATATTAATTTTGTTGCTTATATTTATCGACAACTTTTTTCATTATGAAAGCATCAAGTTTAAATAAACCAAGACTTAAATTTAGAACATTTCTATTATTTGATTTGATAAAACAAGATTCAATGATATTCCTTTTAACTGTGTCATTACATGGGACTAAGGCTCTTGCTTGACTCCAGTTAATAGGATGGTCTAAATCTCTCATATGTACAAATAATGCATTCGATATTTGCCCAGTTCTCACAGAATATTGATGTTGCTTGAGACGCTGTGAAAGAGATTTGCCGGTCTGTCCGTAATAGACTTTATCACACTTTTTGCAAGGAATTTCATATATGCAGCCTGGAAGATCTTTAGGAGAATTTTTTATTACTAAACTCTTGACATTAATATTACTGAAAACAACATTTATGTTAAAAAGCTTTAAAATTCTAGGAATATCTAAAAACCTTTCATCATAAGGTAATTTTAGAATGTTATGCTTACTAAATTCAAGTTTGTCATTAGTTGAATAAAATGTTTTTCTAGCTCTTTTCCAGCCACTCTTCAAAAAGTCCTTGGGTATTTAAGTTTCATGCAATATCATAAATAGTTTTAATTTCAGCGTCAATAAACTGTGGGTACAGACACGTAAAGCCCTTAGGAATCACCCAGAAAAACAGAGAATTTAACATTTTGATGGTGATTGGAGTAGTAATGAACAAAAGAGGCAATATTAGTTGATTTTCGAAGACTGAAAAGGTGAAATTTCTATCATTTCTATGGACAGTTACATCAAGAAAATTCAAATTACAATGTTTTTCTTCCTCTACAGTAAATTTTATAGAAGGGACTAAATTATTGAGATTATTAAGGAATTCCTGGAGGTTTTTGTGAACTGGCCAAATACAGAAGATATCATCCAGGTACCTAAACCAAATAACTTTTTGGGGCAAAATTCTTGGTAAGAGTTTTATCTCAAAAAATTCCATGTAAATATTGCTAAGGACAGGAGATAAGGGATTACCCATAGCCATGCCAAACTTTTGTACAAAAAAAATTCCCCATTGAAACAAAATTTACTATCTTTGATACATAACCTTATGAGACTAATGAGATTTGCTAAACACTTAAGGGAAATGATTCATGGATGCTCTAATTCTCTTCCAAATATTCAAGTAAGTCATCTACAGGCACTTTTGTAAATAAAGAGACAACATCAAAACTAACCATATTAAAATCATAATTCAAATTTAAACTATTCAATTTGTTTATAAAATCAACATTGTTTTTAACATTCGTGTTAGAAATATTTCCTACCAAAGGAGTAAGAATTTTTACAAGCCATTTAGATAAATTATACGTAACTGAGCCCACTGAACTAATGATTGGTCTGATAGGGTTATTGATTTTATGTCTTGACTAAACCATACATATAAGGTAGGGAGGCGCATTGCGGTGTAAACTGTTAATTAAATGGTCCAAGCCCTTCAAAATGGATTTAATTTGTTTATTAAAATGGGAGTTAACTGTCTGTGTAGGGTCAGACCTCAGTTTCGTATAAGTATCAGTGCCATTTAGCAATGTCATTATTTTACTTATATAGTCACTTTTATTCATTATTACCACTGCATTAGATTTATCTGCTTTTGTCACCTTCACTGTTTCGTCTTCTTTAATTTTCTTAAAAGCCTGGAGAATCTCACGGGTACATTAGGGGGAGAGGTTTACTCATAGCACCATACACAATACCTTTACAAATATTGATATCATCATGGCATAGGTTTGATTCAATTTTTCTAAATAACAAAAGCATTTTGAGATGTCGACACAGTCCAGGTTACCATTAAATACACCAAAGCTTAAACCCATATCCCAAAGCCGCTGTCGTAGCACTATCCACTGGTTTGTCATATAAATTAATCATGAAGTCCACGTTGGCATGCTTAGTCCAGTCGCTTTCAGCAATAAGATTTTTCAGCTTGACTTGGAGCTTCCTTTCAAGATGGTTGCAGCATTTTCTCAATTTTCCGTAGCAATAATCCAGCATCCGATTCTTCCAATCGACAGGAACCGTCTGATTAAAGCTATACCGTCTGCTTCTAAGTGTACGGGAACGCATCATCTACTTCCACTTTTGTGATGTCGATGTGTTTCTGAAGTATGATGCGTTGAAACTCGTCAAAAGGTCGCTCTGCTGGGCGAAGAATTCTCACTGGTAAAATCGACTTGGGCATCACTTGCTCGCTCATGCACTTCCGTAGAAAGTTGAGTCGGAGTTTCAGTTTGTGAGCGATGATAAGAGCATTACAGAAGGATGTCACGAATAGAACAAGGCTCGGAAAATTCAAAGAAAAGGCGTAGAAGTTGCGTGTGGTTTCCATTATGCTTAAAAAATCACAGTAGACATGACGCGACTTCATAAATAAGCGAATCCACGGGAAAATGATAGTCAGAAATCCAAGCGCTTTCGTCTTTATTCAGACATCGTCAAGGAGCTACTAAAGTACAATTGGAGAGGAAGGCCTCAGGTACAAACAAGATCAGGAATACCAGATGGTTAATTATCAAAAGGGTAAAAATTAAAAGGGATAATCCAGGATTATCGGATATCACACGGTCACAATATTCTGTGAGAACTGGGCAAATATCGAATTCATTATTTGTGCATATGAGAGATTTAGACCATCCTATTAACTGAGTCAAGCAAGAGCCGTTAGTCCATGTAATGACACAGTTAAAAGGAATATCAGTTGAATCTTGTTTTATCAAATCAAATAATAGAAATGTTCTAAATTTAAGTCTTGGTTTATTTAAACTTGATGCTTTCATAATGAAAAAAGTTGTAGATAAATATAAGCAACAAATTAATATATTCAGTTACATGTTTTGGACTGTAAAGATACTTTGTAATTTCGGTTAGGGTCAGAATCTGTTTTTAAGTTTGTGACCGTGTGATATCCGATAATCCTGGGTTATCCCTTTTAATTTTTTACCCTTTTGATAATTAACCATCTGGTATTCCTGATCTTGTTTGTACTGAGGCCTTCCTCTCCAATTGTACTTTAGTAGCTCCTTGACGATGTCTGAAATAAAGACGAAAGCGCTTGGATTTCTGACTATCATTTTCCCGTGGTATTCGCTTATTATGAAGTCACGTGCATCTACTGTGATTTTTTAAGCTAATGGAAACCACACGCAACTTCTACGCCTTTTCTTTGAATTTTCCAAGCCTTGTTTTATTCGTGACATCCTTCTGTAATGCTCTTATCATCACTCACAACTGAAACTCCGACTCAACTTTCTACGGAAGTGCATGAAACGAGCAAGTGATGCCCAAGGTCGATTTTACCAGTGAGAATTCTTCGCCTAGCAGAGCGACCTTTCGACGAGTTTCAACGCATCATACTTCAGAAACACATCGACATCACAAAAGTGGAAGTAGATGATGCGTTCCGTACACTTAGAAGCAGACGGTATAGCTTTAATCAGACGGTTCCTGTCGATTGGAAGAATCGGATGCTGGATTATTGCTACGGAAAATTGAGAAAGTGCTGCAACCATCTTGAAAGGAAGCTCCAAGTCAAGCTGAAAAATCTTATTGCTGAAAGCGACTGGACTAAGCATGCCAACGTGGACTTCATGATTAATTTATCTGACAAACCAGTGGATAGTGCTACGACGCGGCTTTGGGATATGGGTTAAGCTTTGTGTATTTTAATGGTAACCTGGACTGTGTCGACATCTCAAAATGCTTTTGTTATTTAGAAAAATTGAATCAAAACCTATGCCCTGATGATATCAATATTTGTAAAGGTATTGTGTATGGTGCTATGAGTAAACCTTCTCCCCCTAATATACCCGTGAGATTTCTCCAGGCTTTTAAGAAAATTAAAGAAGACGAAACAGTGAAGGTGACAAAAGCAGATAAATCTAATGCAGTGTAATAATGAATAAAAGTGACTATATAAGTAAAATAATGACATTGCTAAATACACTGATACTTATACGAAACTGAGGTCTGACCCTACACAGACAGTTAACTCCCATTTAATAAACATATTAAATCCATTTTGAAGGGCTTGGACCATTTAATTAAACAGTTTACACCGCAATGCGCCTCCCTACCTTACATGTATGGTTTAGTCAAGACACATAAAATCAATAACCCTATCAGACCAATCATTAGTTCAGTGGGCTCAGTTACATATAATTTATTCTAAATGGCTTGTAAAAATTCTTCACTCCTTTGGTAGGAAATATTTCTAATTTCACGAATGTTAAAAAACAATGTTGATTTTATAAAACAAATTGAATAGTTTAAATCAGTCTTTCGAAAATCAACTAATATTGCCTCTTTTGTTCATTACTACTCCAATCACCATCAAATGTTAAATTCTCTGTTTTTACTGGATGTTCCTAAGGGCTTTACGTGTCTGTAGCCACAGTTTATTGACGCTGAAATTAAAAAACTATTTATGATATTGCATTGAAACTTAAATACCCAAGGACTTTTGTAGATGTGGCATGGAAAAGAGCTAGAAAAACATTTTATTCAACTAATGACAAACTTGAATTTAGTAAGCATAACATTCTAAAATTACCTTATGATGAAAGGTTTTTAGATATTCCTAGAATTTTAAAGCTTTTTAACATAAATGCTGTTTTCAGTAATATTAAGTCAAGAGTTTAGTAATAAAAAAATTCTCCTAAAGATCTTCCAGGCTGCATATATGAAATTCCTTGCAAAAAAGTGTGATAAAGTCTATACGGACAGACCGGCAAATCTCTTTCACAGCGTCTCAAGCAACATCAATATTCTGTGAGAACTGGGCCAAATATCGAATGCATTATTTGTACATATGAGAGATTTAGACCACCTCCTATTAACTGGAGTCAAGCAAGAGCCTTAGTCCCATGTAATGACACAGTTAAAAGGAATATCATTGAATCTTGTTTTATCAAATCAAATAATAGAAATGTTCTAAATTTAAGTCTTGGTTTAGTTTAAACTTGATGCTTTCATAATGAAAAAAGTTGTAGATAAATATAAGCAACAAAATTAATATATTCAGTTTTTTACATGTTTTGGACTGTAAAGATACTTTGTAATTTCGGTTAGGGTCAGAATCTGTTTAAGTTTGTGACCGTGTGATATCCGATAATCCTGGATTATCCCTTTTAATTTTACCCTTTTTTGATAATTAACCATCTGGTATTCCTGATCTTGTTTGTACCTGAGGCCTTCCTCCCAATTGTACTTTAGTAGCTCCTTTACGATGTCTGAATAAAGACGAAAGCGCGTGGATTTCTGACTATCATTTTCCCGTGGTATTCGCTTATTTATGAAGTCACGTGCATCTACTGTGATTTTTAAGCATATATATATATATATATATATATATATATATATATATATATATATATATAATATATATATATATAATATATGATGAATAACTTGATCACGAAGCTATAATAACGTGATGCTAGTATAAATAAAGTTTTTTTTTGCCACGAAGGAAAAAAATGAAAAAACGAGTTAGCCAAGTACTTTCGGTCCTATTCGGAACCTTTACTCGGCTAACTCGTTTTTTCATTTTTTTTCATTCGTGACCAAAAAAAAACCTTTTATATCCTATCTATATATATATATATATATATATATATATAATGTATATATATGTGTATATATATATTTATATATATATATATATATATATATATATATATATATATATATATATATATATATATATAGAAATAATATATAGGTATATATATGCAGAAGCCAGGTACTATGTCGTACCTCTAAGTAGATGGGGATACAATCCACAATGAAGTAAATTCCCTCTTGTAGCTTAAAATATATATTTCTTGTATAGGATTAAAGCT
>NC_061107.1:131938680-131946180 GCF_015104395.2 Macrobrachium nipponense | reverse complement strand
AAATCTTAGGATTTCAGTTTGAAAATTGATAAAAAAAAAAAAAAAAAAATAACATAAAAAGAGGCATGTTGCACGAAGAGTTTTTAAAACTTTCGTGATAAAATATTGATCTTCAGTTCGACTAAATCAATCAGAACATTCACATTTCCGTCGATGATGTCCGGCACAACGGTGGAACACTTGGCAAGGGTAATATCTCAAGCCCATTACGTATCCAGATCATGCTCTTTAACGGTTTGCTTCTGACTTATAGCTTTTGCAGAACTATGAGTAGGGTATTATGTTTGAAAGATGAAAAGAAAATCCGAAGCTTCAAAAATAGATGTGGGTAAACATGGTCATAAATTTAGTAGAAACTAAAAAGCTAAGCAAATTTTGAAAGATCATTCTCATTTCAATAAGCTAAAGTTCTCTACAAGACTATATGCAATATTTGCAAATAGTAAAATTATAATAATGAGAGAATAAATACTCTTATCTACAAGTCTATTTCTTTATCTTAATAAACATAATTCATGAATTCTTCCTCTTCACTGGAAGAAACTCTCGTAGAGAAACTACAATTTTATAAAACCAAGCATTCTTGTCCAATACAAGCTGTGAATGCCTGACAAGTAAAAAATCATAGATATTAAGAAGTTAATTTCCGAGAATATCCACGCATTATGACGTACTTTTCTATGCAAATGCTACTTTCCTTCAGAATTTCAACTACTTCGTTTCGTAGCCTTTTGCATCACTTACAACCATGTTTATACAAATATATGATGGTTTGTAAGGATCGCGTTTTCTTTCCAATCGATAGTTTTCATTTTATCATTATTACTTTTGTAAATATTACAAGTAAATGGCACTGACTCCTTCAATAAAATATACTGGACTGGTATAGACTAAACTCTTATCCCAGACTCATTCGATCGAGGATAACCTTCAACATTTGCCCCATGTATTTTATACTTTTGACATTTGCAGTACGTAATACTTTATCTTCAACAAATTTTTTCACGAATATCACCGGAATATCACGAAAGCTTAGTTACTGTGTCTCCTGTACGCTTCGAATATGTTCGGAACAGTTTAAGGTCAAATGTCGCCATATGATAGTACTAAATAAATTTAAGAATATTTTCACCTCCCTTTCCCTTTCACCTTGCATGATCCCTTTGGTTTGTGATTTTTCTCTTCAGTTCGCCATCTCGGGGCTGCTTTTAAGCCTTTGCAAAATTACAGCCTTCGTTCAGGTTCCGTTCCTCATCTTCTCTTTTAAGCAGCTATTCCGCCAAATGGTAATTTAAGGCCTTAGGTTATTATGCGTCATTATTTTCATCTTAACCTCATGATCTTGCGTTTTTTATTTTTATTTTTTTAAATCCCTCACCCCTCTTCCTTTCTTTTAGCAATTTGCCTGAAACTATTCGTAAATAATGTATGAGACAATTTTAAAAGGTAATAGTCAGAAACATTGCTTTAAAGGTATCTTGCCAACAGATCAAATGACAGAAAGTTTCGCTTTCTTAATTTGCCTCTATCTATCTGCATAGGTGATCCAACAGCAATTCTCTTTGTGTGCGTTCTTTTATCGGGCCTCTATCGAAACTCTTGAGCTGAGATTTCCCGGCGATCCTGTTTGGTCATGTGGGTTTTATCGGCTCATCTGTCCGCATGTTTCTCTTTATTTGGTAAATTTGTTGGCTAAACGGTTGGTTTTACAGACACCTTGGATTTTTTTTCTGCTTGAATCTCGTCTCTTGATAAGTCTTCTACCAACAAAACATTTTCCAAGTTTTATGTCTTTTGTGTTCTCTGTCATTATAAATTCGACCCCTGGTATCCCTCTCTGCTTTATTTCGAGGAGATCCACCGCATAAGCAATACTTTTCTTTATCTAGTCAAATAAATGAAGAAAAGTGTTAACAAGAAAGGAGTGAGCCTAGCCAAAAAGAAATTAATAGTCCAGTTTTTACACTATAAAGGTAATATTGTAAAATAGATGATAGCGGAAAACGTCGAGAATCTCAAAGTTTGGCGGTAGAAACGACCGCCCAGCAGTATAGTCGGGTTGTCTAATGAATGTCACGTGCTTATATGAGACTCTCCTCTATATCATTTTTCATGCATGATCTCTCTCTCTCTCTCTCTCTCTCTCTCTATAACTTTTTTTTCTTCTTCCAATTTTTTCCTTACATGAACCTATCTGTTTCTGTTACCTATTAATTGCCGTTCTCTCTCTCTCTCTCTCTCTCTCTCCTTCTCCTTCTTATGATTTTTTCCTCACATAAGCCTACCTGTTTCTGTTACCTATGAATCCCCTACATGAATCCATCTGTTTCTGTTACCTATTTTTTGCCATTCTCTCTCTCTCTCTCTTCTCTCTCTCTCTCTCTCCTTCGTCTTATGAATTTTTCCTTACATAAACCTCTCTGTTTCTGTTACCTATTAATTGCCGTTCTCTCTCTCTCTTCTCTCTCTCTCTCTCTCTCTCTCTCTCTCTCTTTCTTTTGTACGTGTCTTTTAATTGTAAAGTCGACTTATCCCACAAATATATAGTTGGCGGTTCAAGTCACGACCGTCAGACGTGTGTTTCTCAGAGACCGACGTCATGGTCTGGCCTAGATCTTTCTCAATCTCGCAAGCAAGGACGCTGGATCTCCACCATTTCTTTTTTGTTTTAATGTCAATTTTTCTGCTCCCATGAAAGTCTTCTGACCTCTGTCCTATCATGAAATGTTTGGCAAAGTTTATTTGTAAATTATGTTTCATTTTTAGCTTTTGTGTTAAACACGATTTAATAAGTTCATTTTCCCGTTGGATAATCTGGATGCTTCTTTCCTGGTTTTTGTTTTCTTTCTAGTAAGTGATTAGTGTTTGGTGGAAGTGTTACATGCTAGCATACTAAAACTCAAATAGTGTGTAAAAAAACAGTGCAAAAAGACAGTAGTAACATGAAAGGGAAATTAAAGAATGGCTGTTACAAATTATCCTTGCTTTTTAACACGCTATTTGAAAAATAACGAATACAATGCTGATTTTTTAAAGTTAAATTTTACACAAACAGCAGACTTTAAACAAAAGAATCTACAAACAAAGTTGTGCGAAAAGAATGGTGTAAAAATAGCAATTACTGACTTCAACACGATACAGTAGCAGCAAAAATAATGGAATATTTCTCCCCATTCCATAAATATGGAGAACTCGTCATGAAGTTTTCCAGTTTTTTGTAGTTTATTACTTTTTTTAAAAAAAAAAGGAAAGTCCAGACCGCATAGTATAGCGAATTGATCTCATTTACCGTAAAGGGTGATTAACTGATCTCCAAAATATACACCAAATTAAGTGCTCTCATTTACATTTCTTTGTAACTTGATTTTATAGGAACGCTTAATACCCATGCATGCAGAAGTGTTGAAATGACGTAATTTTAAAATAGATTTTATATGAAAACTTTTATCTAGAATGTGAAGGTGTTAAACATGCGGTCAAAATCTTGATTTTAGACAATTTGGAAAAGTACCGTAAAATGTCTAATAATGGTTTTCAATTCTCTTAATTCTGACACTTTCACGATTTATAAATCTTTTTGAATTTTGAACTAGAATGCACTTCGTAATTTATTCATTTTAGGTAAGTAATTTTTCGCATGGCCATGTATTTCATTCAAAGAAGCGGACAATCACTGAAGATGTCAATGGATATTAATGTGTTTTATGTCGCATAGCGGGAGATGCCCCAATTCCTGTGCCCGGATTATTGCCTTAGCTTCGTCGGTGGATGGATAGATTAATTCGACTCCACCCTAGCACGGGCCCTTGCCCAAAGGCCGGCCATAAGCATGGTTAGGTATGGACCGCATGATAACATGTAGCCAGCCAGGGGCATTAATTCTGATCAACGATGTTAAATTTAGCTAAGCAAACATTAACAAGAAAAATTTAGATATCTATTCATGGTAAATTGATACCGCCATATTGATTTTTCTTATCATCTGTTATCACTGGAACTAATAGGTCATTCAGAATTGGCTTTGGAAAACCCTGATGAGGGACTTCAAAATAGTGCTGGAAACGATATCTAATTCATGCATGAACTTAGGTGCGTGTTAATTTAGCACTCTTTCAAGATTTTCAAAGTAACATTTCCTACTGTTACCTGAAGCCTGAGTTTCTACAACAATATACTACAAGATCTCTCTCTCTCTCTCTCTCTCTCTCTCTCTCTCTCTCTCTCTCTCTCTCTTCTTATCAACAGTTAGTTCCTTGCTTTTAAATGGGTAACAAAAATAAAGAAAACAGAAAAAAGCACACATTAAGAATAGATTTTAGAAAAATTACTGAAACCAATATATCAAAGATATTGCAAAATTGTCAATTTTCATAGCAGTTAAAGCTAAGTAGAATTAAGAATAAAGCAAGAAACAAACAAAAAATGAAAAATAAAAGATGTGTGTTTTCATGTACAGATGCTGTTGTGTTTAGATAGTCGAAATTACATCAGTTAAACTGTATACTGTACATTAAAATTTATACAAACATATTATATTATCTTTTTTTTAATATTTAAAAAATATTGTTCATGAAAATCAGTAATTTTCTAGATTTACTTTGGTATAAAGAAACTGAAAATAAGATATACAAAACGCATAAATCTATCAAACTCAGATTATGAGTTATTTCTAAAGTTATTTTTGACGCCAATGCAATATAGGTAAGATTTTTGTTGCTAAATATAATAGCAATGCAGCAGAGTGATATATAATTTAATAATAATAAGGTATCGGGTATCTTTGATTACCTACATTATTTTCCTTTGCTGCCAAATCTATGAAACGGTGAGTGGTCTATAACGATCAAAATATAGGAAAATCCATTAACAGGTGTTCCAATGCTGTCTTATAGAATAACGAATTATAAGATTTGCTTTCGGTGAAAGCAATTTCTGCAAATATAAAAACAATTTCTTGTTACCCGAAACCACATATGCTGGTGTCTGAGGACATAATACAACCTCCTTTCGATACAGAATAGATTAATATTTCAGGAAATAAAAGTGAAATTTTAAGCTGTCATTAGAATGAATATAATGGAAATCAGAGATAATAAACTTTTCTAATTCCTAATGGGGAAGCTTTTGACCATTTTGGGATCGCTGCTTAGGAGCATCTTCTTTTCACTATCAGAAATTTTGCTTTCCTCTTCTTACTGCCTGACGTGGTCTTGAAATTCATGAAGTTGAACCATGTAAGATACTGGGAAAACATATGGAGTAATCCGGTATCACACAAAATACATGCAACATGGCTCCAGGAGGTCAAGGCCGAAGAAATGGGGGAGAATAAAACCAAAGATTCGCCGAGATCACAGCAGACACAGTCAGACACCAACTGAAGAAAATGGTCAAGTGGAGAGCCCGAGGTCCTGATGAAGTCGATAGATACTGGCTCAAAAACTTCAAGGCCTTTCACCCACGCATAGCAGAATAAATCCAGCATTGTATCACAGACCACCGTGTGCCCAAATGAGTGACCAAAGGGAGAACATCCTTGGTACAGAAAGACAAGAACAAAAGAAATAAAGCAAATATCACCTGCCTACTAATAATTTTGAAGTTGCTAACAAGCATCGTCATAGAAGGCTATATTACTACCTAGATGATATCAACATCATCCCCCACAAACAAAAAGCTGCAGAAGGAAGTAGAGGGACACAAAAGACCAGCTCCTGGTAGACAAAATGGGAATGAACAGAAGTAAAACCAACTAAGCATTGCATGGACTGACTACAAGAAAGACTTCAAACATGATATTTCCCATGTGGCTGAAAGAATGCTTGAAAATATATGGGACCGAGTAAAACACCTTCAGCTCCTTAACATACAATGAGCTACTGGAATACAGCACTTACAAGCTCTGGGATAAAACTAGCAGAGGTTAACATCAGGAGAAGAATCTTTCAAGGCGACTCACTGTCCCCCACTACTCTTCATAGTAGCCATGATTCACATGACAAAAGTACTGCAGAAGATGGATGCTGAGTACCAACTCAAGAAAGGAGGCAACAGAATTAACGATCTGATGTTCATGGATGACATCGAGCTGTATGGTAAGAGCATCAAGGAAATAGATACCCTAGTCCAGACTTCAGGAATGTATCTGGGGATATCAGCATGGGGTCTGGAATAGAAAAATGCTCCTTGCTCAACATACGCAAAGTGACAATGACTGAAGGGATAAAGCTACCCGATGGGAATAGCATCCAACACATAATAGAAGCAGAATATATAAAACACCAATAGATGAAGGATCCAATCAAGAAAGAATATATACAGAGACTTAATCCTTAATGGATGGGCACCATCATGAGTATCGATAACAGGTTGTGGATGGTGGTCAGCTAACTAATGGTGAGTATCAATATTACGTACCATACGATTTGGCTGAAACGGACGGGACTGAGTTTCCAGCACTTCAATAACCCGTATATGACTAGTGGCAACTTTGGAGTCAGGCTAGCTTAGACAGTGGCGTCTCAGGGATATCATTATTTCTTGACTTGAAGGCAATTTGGCATGCTCCTCTCTCTCCCATGGCCATGGCGTCTTTTCATTTATTTTCTCATAAATATACCCAGGGATTACTGTTGGTTTTAGTGATCTTTTATGATGTGATGTCAGTTATAATTGTAATTTTGCAAAGAAATATTAGAAAAAAAAACATGTATAACTCCAAAAAAGAAAGATACTGCACCTCTGATCTCATTAAATTTATGTAAATATTTTACAACAATTATACTCAGAATTTCTTACTGATTTTAGTTCTTATCTCTTATGATATTGTGTTAACTGTAATTATAATTTTATGAAATAAAATAAATTAAATTAGTATAAAAAACATGCATAACTTGGTAAAATGTAAGTGTTTTGTAAAAGAGGCCTCACATAGGGTTGCAAATGGTCACTTTCAACTTACCAAAGAAGATAGGGAGATTTTGTTAGAATATTTTTCTTGCACCATGAGCATTTGCATATCTTCTTTCCATTAATGAGTTTTCTCTTAAATTGGCCCACCTCAGAGTTTGCCCGGTCTGGGGTGTTGCACGGGAGTAGGGAGTGGACGAAGGCTGAACTCCGCAGAATAGAACTAGGAAACAAATGACAAGACGCAAAGCACTACACCCAAGAGCAAATACAGATAGACTATACACAATATAAATGGAAGGAGGAAGAGGTCTAATAAGCATAAAGGACCACGTCAACATCGAGTGTTGAGCACGGGGACAATACCTGAAAACCAGTGAAGATGAGTTGCTAAGGAGTGCATGGGAAAAAGGACTGAAAAAAGTAGATGGAGGCTCAGAAATATACAGGGACAGGAGAATGACAAACCGAACAGAGGAATGGCACAACAAACCAATGTACGGACAATGCAATGAAACATGGCAATGGCTACAGAGGGGAGAATTCAAGAGGGAAACAAGGAATGTTAACAGTGGCACAAGGAAATAGATA
>NC_061107.1:131931969-131938180 GCF_015104395.2 Macrobrachium nipponense | reverse complement strand
TATCTATTTCCTTGATGCTCTTACCATACAGCTCGATGTCATTCATGAACATCAGATCGTTAATTCTGTTGCCTCCTTTCTTGAGTTGGTACTCAGCATCCATCTTCTGCAGTACTTTTGTCATGTGAATCATGGCTACTATGAAGAGTAGTGGGGGACAGTGAGTCGCCTTGAAAGATTCCTCTCCTGATGTTAACCTATGCTAGTTTTATCCCAGAGCTTGTAAGTGCTGTATTCCAGTAGCTCATTGTATGTTTAGGGAGCTGAAGGTGTTTTACTCGGTCCCATATATTTTCAGGCATTCTTTCAGCCACATGGGATATATCATGTTTGAAGGCTTTCTTGTAGTCAGTCCATGCCATGCTTAGTTGGTTTACTTCTGTTCATTCCCATTTTGTCTATCAGGAGCTGGTCTTTTGTGTCCCTCTACTTCCTTCTGCAGCTTTTTGTTTGTGGGGGATGATGTTGATATCATCTAGGTAGTAATATAGCCTTCTATGACGATGCTTGTTAGTAACTTCAACATTATTAGTAGGCAGGTGATATTTGCTTTATTCTTTGTTCTTGTCTTTCTGTACCAAGGATGTTTATCCCCTTTGTTCATCCATTTGGTGCACACGGTGGTTTGTGATACAATGCTGGAGTTATTCTGCTCATGCGTGGGTGAAAGGCCTTGAAGTTTTGAGCCAGTATCTATCGACTTCATCAGAACCTGGGGTTCTCCACTTGACCATTTTCTTCAGTTGGTGTCTGACTGTGTCTGCTGTGATCTCACTTTGGTTTTATTCTCCCCATTTCTTCGGCCTTGACCTCCTGGAGCCATGTTGCATGTATTTTGTGTGATACCGGATTACTCCATATGTTTTCCCAGTATCTTACATGGTTCAACTTCATGAATTTCAAGACCACGTCAGGCAGTAAGAAGAGGAAAGCGAAATTTCTGATAGTGAAAAGAAGATGCTCCTAAGCAGCGATCCCAAAATGGTCAAAAGCTTCCCCATTAGGAATTAGAAAAGTTTATTATCTCTGATTTCCATTATATTCATTCTAATGACAGCTTAAAATTTCACTTTTATTTCCTGAAATATTAATCTATTCAATCGAGAGGAGTTGTATTATGTCCTCAGACACCAGCATACCGTGGTTTCGGGACGGGTAAAAAGAAACTGTTTTTATATTTGCAGAAATTGCTTCCACCGAAAGCAAATCTTATAATTCGTTATACTATAAGACAGCATTGGAACACTTATTAATGGATTTTCCTATATTTTGATTATAGACCACTCACCGTTTCATAGATTTGGCAGCAAAGGAAAATAATGTAGGTAATCAAAGATACCTGATACCTTATCATTACTAAATTATATATCACTCTGCTGCATTGCTATTATATTTAGCAACAAAAATCTTACCTATATTTCATTGGCGTCAAAAATAACTTTAGAAATAACTCATTATCTGAGTTTGATAGATTTATACGCTTTGTATATCTTATTTCCAGTTTCTTTATATCAAAGTAAATCTAGAAAATTACTGATTTTCATGAAAAATATTTTTAGATATTAAAAAAAAGATATTATGATAATATGCTTGTATAAATTTTAATGTACAGTATACAGTTTAACTGATGTAATTTCGACTATCTAAACACAACAGCATCTGTACATGAAAACACACATCTTTTATCTATCATTTTTGTTTGTTTCTTGATTTACTCCTATTCTACTTAGCTCTAGCTGCTATGAAAATAGACAATTTTGCAATATCTTTGATATATTGGTTTCAGTAATTTTTCTAAAATCTATTCTTAATGTGTGCTTTTTCTGTTTCTTTATTTTTGGTTACCTTAAAAGCAAGGAACTAACTGTTGATAAGAAGAGAGAGAGAGAGAGAGAGAGAGAGAGAGAGAGAGAGAGAGAGAGAGATCTTGCAGTAATGATGTTAGTAGAAACTCAGGCCTCAGGTAACAGTAGGATATGTTACTTTGAAAATCTTGAAAGAGTGCTAAATTAACACGCACCTAAGTTCATGCATTAAATTAGATATCGTTTCCAGCATTATTCCAGCCCTATTTTGAATTCCTTCTTCAGGATTTTCCAAAGCCATTTCTGAATGACCTATTAGTTCCAGTGTTAACAGATGATAAAAAAAAAAATCAATATGGCGGTATCAATTTACCATGAATAGATATCTAAATTTTTCTTGTTAATGTTTGCTTAGCTAAATTTAACATCGTTGATCAGAATTAATGCCCCTGGCTGGCTACATGTTATCATGCGGTCCATACCTAACCATGCTTATGACCGGCCTTTGGGCAAGGGCCCGTGCTGGGGTGGAGTCGAGTTAATCTATCCATCCACCGACGAAGCTAAGGCAATAATCCGGGCACAGGAATTGGGGCATCTCCCGCTATGCGACATAAAACACATAAATATCCATTGACATCTTCAGTGATTGTCCGCTTCTTTGAATGAAATACATGGCCATGCGAAAAATTACTTACCTAAAATGAATAAATTACGAAGTGCATTCTAGTTCAAAATTCAAAAAGATTTATAAATCGTGAAAGTGTCAGAATTAAGAGAATTGAAAACCATTATTAGACAATTTACGGTACTTTTCCAAATTGTCTAAAATCAAGATTTTGATCCCATGTTTAAACACCTTCACATTCTTAGATAAAAATTTTCTGATAAAATCTATTTTAAAATTACGTGATTTCAACACTTCTGCATGCATGGGTATTAAGCGTTCCTATAAAATCAAGTTTACAAAGAAATGTGGTGTATATTTTGGAGATCACTTAATCACCCTTTACGGTAAATGAGATCAATTCGCTATACTATGCGGTCTGGACTTTCCTTTTTAAAAAAAGTAATAAACTAGAAAAAACTGGAAAACTTCATGACGAGTTCCCCAAATTTATGGAATTGGAGAGAAATATTCCATTATTTTTGCTGTTACTGTATCATGTTGAAGTCAGTAATTGCTATTTTTACACCATTCTTTTCGCACAACTTTGTTTGTAGATTCTTTTGTTTAAAGTCTGCTGTTTGTGTAAAATTTAACTTTAAAAAATCAGCATTGTATTCGTTATTTCAAATAGGCGTGTAAAAAGCAAGGATAATTTGTAACAGCCATTCTTTAATTTCCCTTTCATGTTACTACTGTCTTTTTGCACTGTTTTTTTACACACTATTTGAGTTTTAGTATGCTAGCATGTAACACTTCCATCAAACACTAATCACTTACTAGAAAGAAAACAAAACCAAAAAAAAGAAAGAAGCATCCAGATTATCCAACGGGAAAATGAACTTATTAAATCGTGTTTAACACAAAAGCTAAAAATGAAACATAATTTACAAATAAACTTTGCCAAACATTTCATGATAGGACAGAGGTCAGAAGACTTTCATGGGAGCAGAAAAATTGACATTAAAACAAAAAAGAAATGGTGGAGATCCAGCGTCCTTGCTTGCGAGATTGAGAAAGATCTAGGCCAGACCATGACGTCGGTCTCTGAGAAACACACGTCTGACGGTCGTGACTTGAACCGCCAACTATATAATTGTGGGATAAGTCGACTTTACAATTAAATGACACGTACAAAAGAGAGAGAGAGAGAGAGAGAGAGAGACGAGAGAGAGAGAGAACGGCAATTATTAGGTAACAGAAACAGATAGGCTTATGTAAGGAAAAAATCATAAGACGAAGGAGAGAGAGAGAGAGAGAGAGAGAGAGAGAGAGAGAATGGCAAAAAATAGGTAACAGAAACAGATGGATTCATGTAGGGGATTCATAGGTAACAGAAACAGATGGATTCATGTAGGGGATTCATAGGTAAAACGAAAACAGGTAGGCTTATGTGAGGAAAAAATCATAAGAAGGAGAAGGAGAGAGAGAGAGAGAGAGAGAGAGAACGGCAATTAATAGGTAACAGAAACAGATAGGTTCATGTAAGGAAAAAATTGGAAGAAGAAAAAAAGTTATAGAGAGAGAGAGATGAGAGAGGAGAGAGGATCATGCATGAAAAATGATATAGAGGAGAGTCTCATATAAGCACGTGACATTCATTAGACAACCCGACTATACTGCTGGGCGGTCGTTTCTACCGCCAAACTTTGAGATTCTCGACGTTTTCCGCTATCATCTATTTTACAATATTACCTTTATAGTGTAAAAACTGGACTATTAATTTCTTTTTGGCTAGGCTCACTCCTTTCTTGTTAACACTTTTCTTCATTTATTTGACTAGATAAAGAAAAGTATTGCTTATGCGGTGGATCTCCTCGAAATAAAGCAGAGAGGGATACCAGGGGTCGAATTTATAATGACAGAGAACACAAAAGACATAAAACTTGGAAAATGTTTTGTTGGTAGAAGACTTATCAAGAGACGAGATTCAAGCAGAAAAAATCCAAGGTGTCTGTAAAACCAACCGTTTAGCCAACAAATTTACCAAATAAAGAGAAACATGCGGACAGATGAGCCGATAAACCCACATGACCAAACAGGATCTCGGGAAATCTCAGCTCAAGAGTTTCGATAGAGGCCCGATAAAAGAACGCACACAAAGAGAATTGCTGTTGGATCACCTATGCAGATAGATAGAGGCAAATTAAGAAAGCGAAACTTTCTGTCATTTGATCTGTTGGCAAGATACCTTTAAAGCAATGTTTCTGACTATTACCTTTTAAAATTGTCTCATACATTATTTATGAATAGTTTCAGGTAAATGCTAAAGAAAGGAAGAGGGGTGAGGGATTTAAAAAAATAAAAATAAAAAACGCAAGATCATGAGGTTAAGATGAAAATAATGACGCTTAATAACGTAAGGCCTTAAATTACATTTGGCGGAATAGCTGCTTAAAAGAGAAGATGAGGAACGGAACCTGAACGAAGGCTGTAATTTTGCAAAGGCTTAAAAGCAGCCCCGAGATGGCGAACTGAAGAGAAAAATCACAAACCAAAGGGATCATGCAAGGTGAAAGGGAGGTGAAATATTTAAATTTATTTAGTACTATCATATGGCGACATTTGACCTTAAACTGTTCCGAACATATTTCAAGCGTACAGGAGACACAGTAACTAAGCTTTCGTGATATTCCGGTGATATTCGTAAAAAAAATGTTTTGAAGATAAAGTATTACTTACTGTAAATGTCAAAAGTATAAAATACATGGGGCAAATGCTGAAAGTTATCCTCGATCGAATGAGTCTGGGATAAGAGTTTAGTCATACCAGTCCTGTATATTTTATTTAAGGAGTCAGTGCCAATTACTTGTAATCTTTACAAAAGTAATAATGATAAAATGAAAACTATCGATTGGAAAGAAAACGCGATCCTTACAAACCATCATATATGTATAAACATGGTTTTAAAGTGATGCAAAAGGCTACGAAACGAAGTAGTTGAAATTCTGATGGAAAGTAGCATTTGCATAGAAAAGTACTTGTAAGGTATATATGCTATGTACGTCATAATGCGTGGCTGTTCTGCGAAATTAACTTCTTAATATCTATGATTTTTTACTTGTCAGGCATTCACAGCTTGTATTGGACAAGAATGCTTGGTTTTATAAAATTGTAGTTTCTCTACGAGAGTTTCTTCCAGTGAAGAGTAAGAATTCATGAATTATTGTTTATTAAGATAAAGATATAGACTTGTGGATAAAAGTATTTATTCACTCATTATTATAATTTTACTATTTGCAAATATTGCATATAGTCTTGTAGAGAACTTTAGCTTATTGAAATGAGAATGATCTTTCAAAATTTGCTTAGCTTTTTAGTTTCTACTAAAATTATGATCATGTTTTACCCACATCTATTTTTGAAGCTTCGGATTTTCTTTTCATCTTTCAAACATAATACCCTACTCATAGTTCTGCAAAAGCTATAAGTCAGAAGCAAACCGTTAAAGAGCATGATCTGGATACGTAATGGGCTTGAGATATTACCCTTGCTAAGTCTTCCACCGTTGTGACGGACATCATCGACGGAAATGTGAATGTTCTGATTGATTTAGTCGAACTGAAGATCAATATTTTTATCACGAAAGTTTAAAAAACTCTTCGTGCAACATGCCTCTTTTTTATGTTATTTTTTTAATCAATTTTCAAACTGAAATCCTAAGATTTTCGAAGATCCTCGACTTTTGCTTGTGCTTTAATTAAGAAAATCAGGTAATGTCAGTTCACCCTATATTTCT
>NC_061107.1:131921969-131926969 GCF_015104395.2 Macrobrachium nipponense | reverse complement strand
TATGTTCGTCAGTACTGTGAATTCTAATACTATGTATCAGTCCTTTGTCAATGGCTTGAAAATAAAGCCGAAACCGGTCAGGACCTACACCCTGTATCTTATTTTTCACCTGTGGATATGTGTGATAAACGAATCATGTGCTAAAGTGATTATATTATATATATAGTATATATATATATATATATATATATATATATATATATATATATATATATATACTATATATATATATATATATATATATATAATATATATATATATATATAATGTATATATATATATATATATATATATAAAATGTATATATATATATATATATATATATATATATATATATATATATATATATATATATATATGTGTGTGTGTGTGTGTGTGTGTGTGCGCGCGCGCGAGCTTTTTGTTAACAATTAGAGCCAATAAGACATTTGAAACATACCAAAAAGCAGCGTATGGCAGTGTTCAAGAATTACACAGATCCATTAGAAACGCCAAACGAAAAAAAGTACGTATATCAGAATATATTATCCCTGTTAATGAGGAATCCCAGTCATAGGTAAAAGGAAGAAACCGAAGACTATGGCTGTTTACCACTCACTAACACTTTAATAGTACCGGAAAACTTTGGTTCCTTTTAACAGAGAGATTACCAGTGTCTGGGTTAGAAGGTTTCACACTGGAAACCAAAATTGTCTAGCGTGAGCTCAGATTTAAAGGCTTTGTTAAAACCAAAACTTTCCCCATTTTCCCCATTTGTTTGTTTGTTTTTTTCCCTCCCCTCCCATATGAAAGCAGTAATTGTGTGTAAACATCTGGATACGCGTTTCCAGAAGTACGTAGACATAATATGTAAAAAGTAAAACAGCAGGGCACTAACTGTCAAACGCAACAGCTATGGTTATGATAGCTACGGCAACAGAGGATTAATATTACGAAAAGATAGTAATGAGAGAGAGAGAGAGAGAGAGAGAGAGAGAGAGAGAGAGAGAGAGAGAACCATGTCTAGTCACTGGTTGAGTGACCTGACGTAAGCAGTCATAATTTGATTTGATCAACAAATTTTCCATCATTATTGTGTAATAAAAAAATCAGAAATAAACTTAAAAAAGATGTAATAATGAATAGCCAAGCTATCTCAAGTTTTGTGGAAAGGAAAATTTGGCCTGGCTTTACCTAAAATGTTGAAGCAGACAAACATTCCTTTTGTTGGGAAGAAAAAAAAAAAACAAAAAAAAAAAAAATTTTCCATAAGAAAGTAGAACAAATTTAAATCTCGGAGAACACAGAAGACAACGTGAAAATCAAATGTATTATATATTGGGCATTATCTCTACGCTTTTACAAACAGTAGTCGATTTAGAAGCATACCAGGACTTTAATTACATAAGACTTAGCTACTTTCAAAATCATTCGTAATTAAAGAATAGAGGATGTTAATCTCTTGGGTATTATCCAGAAAGATATTGCCAGTCCTACTTGATTTATTTGACCTTCAGATAGGTATATGTTATTAGTCTCTTTAATTAATGCTCGTAGGGCTTTTCTGTTTGCTACAATTGTATATAGGTGTGTGTTGCGTATGTGTATATATACATATGTGTGTGTGCGTGTAAAAATGCGGTTGAGGTCATTAGGATTGGCAATTGAAACGCGATTCGGAAAGCAAATATGCTGAGTCAACTTTCACCAGCCATTTGCAGTAGATTAAGCATTTGCCACCAAACTCAAAAAGCGCTGCCGCTCTTTGTAATACGCTCACAGTTGCCCTTGCGAAGTCATTGTCATGTTTGAGGAACAAATGATTTCAACCAAGTGAGAATTCTCTGATTATGCATCAATAGCGACGCCCCGCGGTTCAGGACGATTCACTGGGTTAATGGAGAAATCGATTTGCCTCCGTTTCAAAAGAGCAAGACTACGTACAGAACTAATTAAGGGATTCAGTCGACACACCTGTCCTCTATTCAGAAACAAACGGATTCATGAAAGGTCTAGATAAGAATTGGGTGCTTGCGTCTAGGAAAATTCAGTCTTTGAATAAGTTCCTTTTCTTGCTGTCTCAACATTTCATGAAGTCAGTAATGTATCAAGATTGGAGAACTTACAAAGAACTAGGTTCTAAATACTACGATTCCTTACCGAGGTTTGAATACACGAAGACTAAAGTTACCTGAAATAGATCACCAAGAGAAAACAAATAAGAAAAACTACTATTACTTAAGTTATTATCTAACAGATAACAGATGAATCTTGGCTTCTTAATTCATTGACTGGCGGTTCAATCATTTTTTTGACGATAGATACAATAGAATCTCCTACAGGTTTCCTGTTGTGTTGATTATAGTGACAATTAAAAAATTTATGTTATCCTTACAGTCATTTGGGGATCAATAGAGCTTTCTGATTTTCATAAGAAGTTGTTTGTAACAAATGAATTTTTTGTCAGAATTTAATGAGTATGTTTGAAACGCAGTCAAGCTTTTTGTGGCAGACAGCGTTTGTAGCAACCATACCATCTGTTATCTATTTTTTCAAATATTCGCCACATTAATTCTTGACCTCTTAGTTCAATACACAAATATTAGTTTATTTTTTCTCAGTTATGACTTTAACTAATTGCTGTCTATTTCAGCTTGCCTGTTAACTTGTGCTAGAAATTTCCTTTTTTTTTTTAGTAGTAAATAGGTTTATTATGTTACATCTCTAATGAAGGTAGGAGAAAATATAAATAAGCAGAGAGTATGATAAACAAACAGAAAATAACTTCCATTCTTGACGTCCAGACCGGAGCATCAAAACTTTCTTGTTAAAAAAAACAAAAAAACAAAAATCCGAACTTCACTTATTAACGAAATCAACGGCATTAAGAAACAGCTGGCAAAAAACATGCGCATTAGATGTGCATACATTGCGAGAGCCCACATCAAAAGTATGGCCACATCCTCTTTAAAATTCAATCTCTTCCCGGCCATGAAAACTATTTTTCTTCCTGTCTCGACACAATGATTTCGTAATACAGGGAAACAGCCACCTATATTCTTTAATGCCCGCACATTCATTGCAGAAGCCTGGGGCTTGAAGCATATTGATGGAGAAAAAAAAGGAAGGAATCAGGTCTAGGTCCTTACTTTCCCTGTTATTTTTACCTCGGCAGAGAAGTTGCGTGCTTCTGCCAGGTTTGCCTGTCTGTTGACGGATTTGTGCGTTAAATTTTTAAGCTATGTCGGCACTGGGCCGTAGCGATGAATTCACTAGCGTTTTGCGGGACCAAGTCATATATTCTCATAAAATTTGTTGGGAAAATTGGCAGTCCGCTAGGGGCCAATCTAGCTGAATAGCATAATATTTCTAGCAAATTAAGAAGACTCGCGTTAAGGAACAGTATTGAAAATTAAATGAAGGATGGTCTGTACATTTTCACAGAAAATTGCTCCCGTCGTAGAAGCCACAGCCTTTCAGTAATGGTGGGGATCTAGATTAGGCTACTGATATGAATTCATTTTTTAGACTTTCTGAAAAAGACAGATAGGGGGTCCAAGAACGAGAGTATTTAAACTGGGCGATCTTGGTACAATTTTAGAGCAACAGAAATCAACTTTTCAATTTGCATAGTCTTCAGGTCCCCTGGCTACCTTTTGACTTACATATAATTTGTCCAAGAAAATGGGACATGAATATGAGTACCACATGCCATTCAGTCTTCCCATGAACTTTGTCTCATCTGTCTATATTTAAAAGCTCAAGACCTACTATATGCTCTAAGGAGCTCCTTTGTTTTGGTTTCTTTTATCAAAAACACTATGCAAAAGGCATACCCCAAAGGACTTGTTAACTTACGAAATTGTCCTTTACAAAGGTGGGAAATCCTCGTAAAGCTAACTGGGCAGATACAGTAAAAATTCTAAACGGTAAATGGCTAGTCCACATAGATATATAAATAAATAAATAAATGTCAATTGTTTTCTGTGTACTAAAAAAGTCTTACCTCGAGCCTATAATTTTCTTATTGGTTAAATAAAACGTCTAATTAATATGATTCTCTCTCTCTCTCTCTCTCTCTCTCTCTCTCTCTCTCTCTCTCTCTCTCTCTCTCTCTCTCTTCTCTCCTGGTTAAATAACACTTTCAAATGAATATACTCTCTCTCTCTCTCTCTCTCTCTCTCTCTCTCTCTCTCTCTCTTCCTTGTTGAATAACACTTCCAAATGAATATCTTCTCTCTTTCTCTATCTCTCCTTTCTGGTTAAATAACACTTCCAAATGAATATTCTCCCTCTCTCTCTCTCCACTTTAAGTGGTAAATGAATATCTCATACTTCAAAGACTAAAACCACTCCATCTCTTCTTTATCCCGCAATTCTGCCCAAACGTCAGCATAAATAAAGCTTATCCATCTGAATTTACAGGATGTTATTCATACATGGAATCAAACAAGTAAATGAAAATTCATTCAGTCGTTAACAAAAGCTCTTAAAGCCAAAAGGGATTTGCTTCCGAAATCAAATTGTAATACGGTGGTGTTCTGTCATTTTGGCAGCCACAAGAGCAGCAATAATATTGTTTGCCCAATTTCCGACCTGAATCTTTGTTGACGGGAAACTGAAAAGCAATAGCTCGGGACAAAAGAGGAAACGCTGCTCTATCTCTGGAGGGGATGCCGATAAATGCTACAACTACTCAGCTTATCAAACTATTCATATGATGGAACTTAGAAACACACAAAAGCATTTATAACGTATTTACGTATGCTTCGTACTGAAGGCAACTCCAGATAGATGTAAATCCATTCATCAGTAGTAAACTAAAATTTCATATTGTTGATGGACACCTTTTCTTGAGTGATATAAAGGTGGGATAAGAATTTCAGAAATCCTAGGTGGAAAATGAAGTCGGATGTTTTTTCTTTCTTCTTTTTTTTTTCTTATTTCTTTTTGTGAGCTCCGAAATGAACGCCAAATTAGTGTTTCCAGGAAAGCCAGTTAATTTAAAACGCACAACGAAG
>NC_061107.1:131899469-131911969 GCF_015104395.2 Macrobrachium nipponense | reverse complement strand
TTAAGCGGCCGAATTCTTACATTCATTAAAGCTCACTCTGATCATATTTCGACCACTTAGAAATTATTTATATCTCAGCGAAGGAGATAGAGAGAGAGAGAGAGAGAGAGAGAGAGAGAGAGAGAGAGAGAGAGAGAGAGAGGGTTCACATTTCAGTCAGGTTCGATCGTCATTAAATTTGCTGTATTCTGAGTAAATAAAAAAAAAAACTATCAAACTTAATTGTTATGTTTTGTTTTAGACGGGCTTCGTTCATAGTTCGGGACAACTCATCTACCCATCCCAAAATCATGTTATAAAATAATACTAAATTGCAATGGACTGTTTGGAAAAATTAATCTTTGAATGATACATGGGTAATATATTCCAGTACAACTAAAATCAATTCCTGATAAAACGAGAAAGCCATAATTTCAAGTCTTACCTACCATCCAGTTATCAACTACTTGGATGACCAATTATGTGATTACACACTGAAAGCGCAATTACACAAAAACAAGAGTCTCTCTCTCTCTCTCTCTTCTCTCTCTCGGAGAACAACTTCAAAAGGATTTTTCTAATAGCACATCAATGGGACTGTTAAGTCAATTACATGAAATCCGTGACGCAGAACTGGGAATGAGCAGCAATCAAGCGATTCGAAAAAAGGGGTTTGTCAGACTGGACCATTAAAGGCCTTTCGCACGAACACTTAATCTGTTTGTTTGCCTGTTGACTACCTTATGTCTCTGTCGAAAAAGTGAGTAAAACAGGAAAAGAAATAATTACAATGCTAATGAGGCATAATGAAGGAGTAAGTCATCTTTGTCGAATAGACGTACCAGAGGGTTTATGGGCTAACTGTACAATTCACATACGTTGCAAAGGTTCGATCATGGACAATGGCGGACGAGGGCTACAGCTTGAGCATTCACATAAGTTTTCCTATGTAGAATACTCCCCTTTAAATTGTGAATGCTAACCGTAGCCCTCGTCCAACATTGCCCATGATCCAGTATGGCGTCTTAACCTTTGCAACGTAATTGAATTGCACGGTTAGTACTTGAAGTCTCTGGCATGTCTACTTGAGAAAGATGAATCACTCCCTGATTATGCCTCATTAGCATTGTAATTATTCCTTTTTCCTGCTTTACTCTTTATTAATTAAAGAGTATCAAAATAGAGAATCTTTTTCAAGCCTTTTCAAGTTCAGATGACCATTGCTTTCTGTAGACAGTGCACATTAAATTCATAATGAACTTTCTTGTTACTTCAACCAAAAATAATCCTCGCTTGTTAGAGGATTTATACGGACACACACTCATTATTGAAAAATACTTTTGTTTGAAGTCGAAAGTGATTATCAGCAGACGGTAGACAATGAATACATGTGTATTATACAGGCAATTGTTACTGTTTCGATGAAAAAAAAATTGCATGTTACAGAAAATATACCAATACGTTTTCATTCATGACCTGTTACATTTTCCCACATCATCTTGAATATTAACTCAAGAAGGCATTGTTGTAAGGGTAAGGCCCCACCGAATCCGTCGCGGCGCGTCACGTGCGTCCAACACGGCTACGCGTTTTGTGCGTTTCGATCAACTGTCATAGTTCAAACACGAGTGGCCCCACACGGCGCATGAGCGTGCGTGGCGTCAGGTGCGTTACCGGACTAGACGCGCAAGGAACAAAACATTTTGTTTTTAGCCGCACGTGGACGTGCGTCTCCGAGGTTGGGTCCGCATGAAGGAAGAAATTGTGGTAGACCTACAACAACCTGCATTTGAACCACCTGCCCAATTTTGAGTTATAATCAAATGTGATGATTTGTGGTTATGATAAAGGATTAAAGTATTTTTTTTATTATATTCTAATGGATACATTTATGTAAATATCTTTGTTTCAGAAGTTCCTGTATCAAAGTGTTCAGTTCACACACAATTCTACGTATCTTAATTTTTGTATTAAATAGAATAAAGTGCAACTTTACAAATTTCGAAATCAGTAATCCTTCCCTCAGAGTTACTACAAGTTTCTTACGTTGATACGGATCTTCTGTAATTGGGATCAAATTTTGATAGTCGAATTAAGTCAAAGGTTTTCGGCGTTATCCGACAACAATATATATATATATATATATATATATATATATATATATATATATATATATATATATATATATATATATATAAACTTGTCTGGACGCTATCGTAACTTATGAAAGAGTTTTGCATATTCTCCACTCTTTTCTCTTCTAAATTTATGTCATACGTCCAGATTTTCCTACTGTTCAACCCCTCTAATTTGGTTGACAGTACCGAGTCAGAGGAAAACCTCGCGCGCTCCCTTCATAACGGCAAGTACTGCTGAAGTTTGAATTGTCCGTCTTATAACCGTCACTCGTTCGTCTGGTTGGGCCACACTCGCAGAAGACGGAGACGCTTGTAGACGGATAGCCGTGTTGCACGCACGCGACGCGCCGCGACGGATTCGGTGGGGCCTTAGCCTAAGAAATCTGGTCCTGTTACAATAATAGTACAAGTTGACAATGCTGTTACTGCAACTAATATTAGTAAAGTCTTACATTTTTCGGGCTGTCAGAAATTTCTCTAGTGGAAATAAACACAAGGGGATACTATTTAACTCAGGTATTTGTAAGGTCAGAGTAGATATCAACTTATACTTCACTTGTTGTCCGAGTCGATAATGTCACTGGAGTCCTGATTTCTCCTCAGGTCCCCTGGGCGCTGGTTCGAACCCACGAGAGGACGAAATTATTATCAACTAAAAAATTCCCTTTCGCTTAACATATGTGAAAATATTAAAGGGCATTTATAGTTCGATGTATGTATATGAATCACGATGATGTCATAAAAAAAATTCAGATACATATACACACACACACACACACACACACACACATATATATATATATATATATATATATATATGTATATATATATATATATATATATATATATATATATATAGAGAGAGAGAGAGAGAGAGAGAGAGAGAGAGAGAGATGATGCGACAAAAACCCCCACATGACAAAACCCCTACTTACAAAAGCACCCACATAACTAGTTTTATATATATTTAGGAATTTTATCTAAGAAAACGTATTGAATCTTAAATCTTTCATTAAAAACAAAAGTTAGCAAAGTTTACGGAGTTTTAAAATCATTTATGAAGAAATAAGATTATAAAGTCAAAATCAATTGATTTTTGAATTTTTATTAAAAACGAAAGTTATTCAAAGTTTACATATTTTTTTAAAGCCTTCGATCAAAAAGATAAGATTATAGTCAAAATGTACATATTCCTAATAGTTTTTATTACACAAAAGATGCCAATGTTAATCTAGATTTGTAAAAACCTTTGTTGAAATAAACAAAATTAGGAAGTCAGGACTTATATATTCTTATAGTTTTGGCAACAGCATTAAGAAATTCTTCAATGTCCTTCTTATCATTAGTAAAATCAAGACTGTAATTTTACAGTTTCTCGCTTAATTTTCTTACGAAGAGGTTCTCCAATGGCATTCTTTTCATAGCAAGTTTGAACCATCACTGCATCTTTGTTCAGAGCTTCAATGGCTGCCCAAAGTGTGAGATGACTATAACCAACAAGGTATTTAAAAGTATTGTTCCAACTTTCACATTGGTTATTTGAACGATCTTCACCACTAACTGTTGCTTGATACACGCTCCATTTTTCAGGAGGAAATAATGGTGGGATTCGTCTTGCTCGACGCTTAGTACCTCTCACATATGTAGAATGAAATATGCCAAAAGAGGTTCAAGATGGTTTGGGCAATTCAATTTAAGGAAATTCATACCTTCTATAATTTTATCGGGTGGAAGAAAAGCAAGTCCGTCAATCATACCACAAAAGTGCCTTGTAGATTCAACTTCCTTGTAGATATTGCTTAGTCCTAAGCTTTGTAGCTTCCGCCATGTATTTTGTGTTAAATGATAAAAGCATGTTTTTGTATGGATCTGAGTTCCCAGTACATTTTCAATAGCATTTAAAAGTGATTTTTAAAAATCTGTCATCGTAGTATCTGGATTCATATATAATCCTATTGTAGATTCATATCAACCGTGCATTTGATGTCTAGGCCAGTCCCTTACGACGCTCCTGATTGGCCATTGATAAGTCAATCACAGGGCTACAAACTCTCAGTCTCTCTCAAAAGTTCACATGGGTAGGATCTATGTTCCACCTATCCTGAGGGATACGTCTTTCAGGAGAGGTGGGACATAGATACTACCCATGTGAACTCTCTCGAGAGACTGACTGTTTCCAGCCCTGTGACTGGCTTATCAATAGCCAATCAGGAGCGTCGTAAGGGACTGGCCTAGACATCAAATGCGCGGTTAATGTGAATCTACTATAGTACTTCTCCTCTATCTAAAACTGTTGTAAGAAATTCTTTATAGATATCCTGTGATTTGCTGGAAAGAAAACCATACACACAGCTTATTGCTGAATCACCGAGTAGGGCTTTAATAATAAATAGCTGTTCAAATAAGGCACGTGCTGATGTAAAGGTTCCATTCATATACCAGATATGTTCCGTAGCTAGATGTAGCAAATATAATTATTTGATTATTGACTTCAGCACCATTATCATAAAGAAGAAATGGACAGAATTTTCTTCTGGAGTCCCTCAAAGATTCTTGCTTCTTAAGCACGTCCTTCTTGGCGTTTTCTTGGAACATATCTTTTAACTGTATTTATATATCCTATGGCAAGTCTTCCTTCTTGAGTCATACTCTCCAACGAATCCGTTACAGTGAGACCAGTATTTCCTCTAGTTAATTTGGCCTGTTGATAGAGGGTTCTACGCATTTTTGCTACTTCCACTGATCCTTCATCTCGCTCATGATTATGTTCTATACGTGAAATAACGTCCGATATTTCTAAATTTGTTGTTTTTTTTCCGTTACATCCAAACGCTGATCTTCTAGAACATTCCCAAGTGTTCGTAGTAGCACTGGTGGATATATTTTAGTGTAAATATAGCCTTTATAGCACAGTTTCTCTCCACCTTTATTATTACGGATGACTTCAATGATGGGCAAACAAATAAAGAAAAGTTGAGAGTAATTAAACTTTTCTTTGTTTGTTTGCCCATCATTGAAGGCATCCGTAATAACAAAGCTGGAGAGAAACTGTGCTATAAAGGCTATATTTACACTAAAAAAATCCACCAGTGCTACTACGAAGAGATGGGAATGTTCTAGAACGTTCATTTCTGTATTTGCAAATAGATTCACTTTTTCCTGCTTTTTTGTCGTAAAGTTCTTACAGATATTCCGGAGTGCTGCACAATAAAAGTTGGTTAGATACTATTTCTCCAATTACTTTCTGGTAATACAATGATAGTGAAACTCTGGTCGATAATTATTTCTACGTGCAACTGTTAGTATGACTTGCGGTGGGACGTGATTTGTTGTGCAGTACTCCGGAATATCTGTAAGAACTTTACGACAAAAAAAAAAGGCAGAACATAGTGAATCTATTTGCAAATACAGAAATGAAAGTGTTACCAAGATTAACTATCCACTGCGACTACGCAAAGGCAGAGAGAAAGAAAGAAAATGAAAATAGAAATAATTTTTCCATTCTCTAACCGATAAGTATGTATACTTTGCCTGTTAAATGCAACATTACTTAAGAGACAATGAAACCTTTTCTCTGGGATAAAGGTTGCTTTTTCGGCCCATATATATAATCCCTAGATCTAAAATTACTGTACCTTCGTTCTTAGCTATCCGACCATGTCATTATCAGCTTCTTATTTTCAGAGGCTTCAGTTTTATCTAGACATTTTCGGGCCTGTTTTATTTCCTTTACGGCGACCATCACACACACAGTTATGATATATATATATATATATATATATATATATATATATATATTATATATATATATATATATATATATATTATATATATATACACAACAACATTTATTTATATATATATATATATATATATATATTATATATATATATATATACATATATGTGTGTGTGTATATATATATGAAATATAGTATATATAATAATATGTATATACTATATATTATATATATACATAGATATATATAGATATATATATATATATATAGATATTATATAGATATATATATATATATATATATATACTATATATATAGTATTTATATATATATATATATATATATATATATATATATATAATATATATATATATATATGTATATATATATGATATATAGTTATAATATGATATATATATATATTTATATATATATACACACACACATATATGTATATATATATATATATATATATATATTATATATAATATATATATATATATATGTATATATATATATATATATTATAATATTATATATATATATATATATATATATACACACACACATATATGTATATATATATATATATATATATATATATATATATATATATATATAAATAAATGTGTGTGTGTGTATATATACATATATATATATATATATATATATATATATATATATATATATATATATATATATATATATATATATCATAACTGTGTGTGTGATGGTCGCCGTAAAGGAAATAAAACAGGCCCGAAAATGTCTAGATAAAACTGAAGCCTCTGAAAAATAAGAAGCTGATAATGACATGGTCGGATAGCTAAGAACGAAGGTACAGTAATTTTAGATCTAGGGATTATATATATGGGCCCGAAAAAGCAACCTTTATCCCAGAGAAAAGGTTTCATTGTCTCTTAAGTAATGTTGCATTAACAGGCAAAGTATACACTACTTATCGGTTAGAGAATGGAGAAAAATTATTTCTATTTTTCATTTCTTTCTTTCTCTCTGCCTTTGCGTAGTCGCAGTGGATAGTTAATCTTGGTAAACGACTTTCATTTCTGTATTTGCAAATAGATTCACTATGTTCTGCCTTTTTGTCGTAAAGTTCTTACAGATATATATATATATATGTTCTGCCTTTTGTCGTAAAGTTCTTACAGATATATATATATATATATATTATATATATATATATATATATATATATATATATATATATATATATATATATATATATATATAAATTATATATATATAATATATATATATATATATATAAATTATATATATATATTTTATTTATATATATATATATATATATATATATATATATATATATATATATATATATGTATATATATATATATATATATATATATATATATATATATATATATACAAGAATGAGACTCAGTAAACGCAGATATGTCCTTGGCTCGAGTGCATCACTCTCCTGATTTGTATAAGGGTATGAGCGTACTGATAATTATTTTCACCAGTGTATATTTCGCATCGGCTTCACTTACGACCACCTCTGGCATTTGGCCCCTTCGTCACTCGCCCCTTTTCCGTCGTAAATACCAAGCTCGCTTTTACCGGCGAAAAAAAAACGTGTTTCTTTGGCCTTGAATGTTGAGAAATAAGCAAGGGTAGGAAGGGAGGGGGGAGGGAGAAAATACAGATGAGGAATGTGAGAGAAGGGATGATAGTGGAAGGACGCATTGGTATGTAAATTCTAAGAGTGGGATAATAGTTGTTTTTTATTTCAATTTTTTTCTCTCTCCTGTGTTTAGTTAGTTGATTATGAATGTTCTACCTGTAGTTGGCATGAAAAAATATAAGATACGCCTGTTCACTTTCTCCAAAACAAAGAATGAGCAAATAATGAACGCAATTGAAATGTAGCGGGATGTAAAATCTAAAAATGGGATATTAGTTTTTCTGCTGTAATACAGTTGTTTTGTTACGAGCTTCTGCCTGCTGTTGTATCTAAAAGAGGAGGTAGGCCTGTTCACTTTCTCCAGAATACAAATTAACATAACGAACGCAGATATAAAAAAAATAGCGGAGAGTGAATTTTGCATCATCGTAGCGTCAGACGGAAAAGAAGAGATGGGAAGATAGAACACCTCATTTTTCTACTGCGGTTTAGTGATTAGATTCTGAACGATTTAACAGCAGAGAGAAAAACCATTTCTTGTGCAAAAAAAAACTTACAAAGCACAGCCACAACAGGCAACCCGGGACGCGTATGTGTATAGGGAAAAGCCTCTTGAATGAATTGGCATTGGCTGCGGTAATATACATACCTTTTCCACCTATTCATTACTAGACATCATTCATCAGGGCTGATATGGTACTCAGGCAGTACTATAAAATAAATATCACATATAACTATATTTGGAAATTACAATATGTTAAGTGGGAATTACCATTAAGTGATTGCACTGTATAATAAGTATTGTAAAATATGGAATCTATATATATGCTTTTCAATATAAAAATATTTGAATGTCTGCTATGCAAGATGTACATTTTATCAGATAACGAGAGTGGAAACTCAGCGGAGAATGAATTTTGCATCATCACGACGTCGGACAGAAAAAGGAGTCGAGATGAGAGGATAGCAGAAGTAAGGCTCCGCAATACCCTGTTGCTCCATCGGTGGCCTTCTCATCTCCCGCAATACCCTACCCTGGGCACGAGGCCCAGCAACTCCTTCAATGAAAGTAAAACCGTTTTAGGAATAAAACCTCTTTACCCGCCTCCATCAAGCTCACGTCCATTTTAGTCTCTCTCTCTCTCTCTCTCTCTCTCTCTCTCCTCTCTCTCTCCTGGTCATCATAAGTATCAAAATGTTGAATTATGGCATAAGAAGGGCAATTCCTTTTATTCGCCGAAAAATTAAATGATATAGATATTTATGAATGAAATAAAACGTTATACCGCAAAATTAGACCCAAAGCAAGAAAATATTTCAGTTCGTACATACACAAATACCCACACACACAAGTACAAACACACACGTATACACACAGACACACATGCATACATATCTATATATATATATATATATATATATATATATATATATATAATATATATATATATATATATATATATATATATATGTATGTATGCATGTTGTATATGTACGCGTATATGTGTGTGTTCGTATGCGTGTGCGTATGGGCGTGATCCTCTTGATTCACTGGTTAACACCACACTTAACAAACTCACGACAAACCCGATATCGATCCTCGAAAAGGGTAAAAGATTAATAGTGCCTCTGGTAGCTGTAGAGGTAAATTATTATTTTCTGGTGGTTTAGTTAACTGTGGCAGGTTGCATCTATAACAAAGAATAGTTTTGAGAACGATGTCAGCAAGCTACATTAAACAAAAAAAGTCCTGCTGAGAACCAGAAAGTTAATAATATATATATATATATATATATATATATATATATATATATATATATATATACATTATATATATATATATATATATATATATATATATATATATATATGTATATATATATATAATATATATATATATGTATATGTATAACTGAATCACGAAAGTTAGGAACGTGATAAATCCATAAATAAAGATATATGCCACGGAGGAAAATAAACAATGGAGTATCCGCGAAAGGACCTTTTGACGTTTAAACGATCCTTTGTTACTAAGCAAGATGAACTGACCATACATGAGGAAAAAGACAATACAAGAAGATTCGTCTAAAACTGACAGAATAGGTATTATAAAGAGATTAGTACCTAGAATCCGACACACCTGGAAGATGAGTAACCTTCCCAAACAAGCATAAACAATGGGTGCAATTAAAAGTTTAAGACAATCATCTCAGATACAAGGACAAGACAATTAAAGGATTATAGGTGACAGCTATTCAGAACTTTGGTAAACAAAACCATATTCACAATACATATTCACAATACATGTTAGACATACATTACAACGAAGATAACTCTAAGGCAACTAATTTTTATTTAAGTCTGTAATTATATCTTTGAGGTCATTCTTAAACATGTGTCGTCACTACCTTCTCCAAGTCTCTTGTGGCTGCACATTCGACCAGAATTCGTCTTAAGTGCCTTCTGAACAAGTGCTCCCTAAATCCTGCTGCCACGCCGTCGAAGAAAGTATGACAATCACCCATTCAAAGAATTTAGTGCCATGATGTTGAAACAGCTCATAGCAGCCGCCAAGCAAGAAGAGAAGGAAAAAATTCAAGGAACTGGAAAAAACAAAGATCTCTTTCAATCATTCCATCCCGGCTGATGGAAGGACTCGCTGCGACGGGAAATTTACGAAAAAACTACGTAGGACTACAGATGCCATGAAAATGAAACTCGACAGAAAACAAAAAAAATCTTATTGATAGCAGTGATTGGACTAATTGTGCACGTCAAGATTGTGTTGCTAACCTATCTAGTAAACAAATAAGTGAAAATGTTGTGAGTGCGCTTGGATATGGTTTATCTTTCTTTATAACAAGTCGACCTTCTGCTTTAATGATTGCGTCATCCCCAAGTAAATTTGAAAAATATTGTGTCTTCCTCAAATCATGTTGACATGATTAAAGATATTGTTTACGGAGTTGCTAACGTTAAGCATGAATGTAACTTCCCTGCTCGCTATAAGAAAAGTTTGACCGATCTTAAAAAGGACAATATATCCACATTACAAAAGCTGATAAGTCAAATAGTATACTAATTTTGTTTAGATAAAGCTGACTACATATCACGTATGCAAGCCCTACTGGATGATGATGTGACTTAAAAAAACTCACAAAAATCCCCTTGATCAAGTCATAAAAAAAACTTCAATAGGACAGTGAAAAATATCCTTAAAGATAAAACAGAACTACTAGGCAAATTGTCAGTCAAATCTCCTTCGCTACTTTACTTTAAAAAGGGGGGGGCCGCCAAAACCTGAATCAATTACGTTAAATTTATAATAAATAATATTATATACATATTCCGAGGTAAAGTGAATTATGTTGTGTGTTGTGTGTGTATGTGTGTGTGTGTGTGTGTGTGTGTGTGAATGTGTTTAAAAAAAAAACCTGTGATTTGCCAAAGAAGGATATCAGAACATATTACTTTCAGCGTTCACATCATATTTATTCATAAAATCCTTTCACGACTCCATAAAATCTGTTGTAAAGAGAATGTTATGATGTTTATTTTCGCTTTAGAGAATATTATATTTCTTTCTTTTTACCTTTGCTAAAAAAAAAAAAACATTAACCCAAACTGATATAATGAATTCGTGCATATTAACTTATGGGTACATACGGTACGTCATTTCCACTTATCATTTTCCCAAGAGTCATCTGGTTATCGTTTACGAGTGGATATGAGTGAAACTAGATAAGTGAAATGCAAGATTCATGTTTGCAAGCGTTTTACGCTTTAAAAATAGTTAATGACTTAATACCACTATTTTCTATGATTATGCAACTTTACCAATTAGCTGATATACAGAAGTATAATGGGATTTTTTTGCAGCATACGATAGGACTTAAAAAAAAAAATTACCCATTAGTATTTTACTCAAAATTGTCATTGCACTAGCTTTCTCTTCTCTCTCTCTCTCTCTCTCTCCTCTCTCTCTCTCTCTCCTGAAGTTAATCACCTATTTTACCGTAGGGTGGCCTCTAGATAAACCGTGTATGCAAAGAAATACCGAGCTGCCCTGCAAGGAAATCAAACTTCCCAAGGAAAACTGGAAGTAGAGAAGATATTGGTTGCTTTGCTTGATATTCACCGGAAATATCGCTGCAAGATTGTCGAGAACGCTTCACTTCAGTTACTGATTTTGTAATCTATATCAACCAAGTAAAAATAACATAATCGAGTTGTTATGTCTAACTAAACTTTATAAACGAATATTTTTGTGTGTTTTTCCTAGGCTGGCAACCAAGAGTTATTTTGTGGCAGTCTGAGCCTCAGTCATAAGTTCGGTTTGAAAAGGATGGTCATAGAAAGCGTGCCCATCGAACAAGGCGTTTAGCTGATTGCTTACTCTAACCAGAGAACGGCAGCACTGAAATATGAGAACAAAAATAAGCATCGCTTTCATAAACAAATGCTATACAAGATCTGTTTGATGTTCTTTGGACATTAATCAGAAGCAGAGCATTAGAAATATTTTAACGGAAAGGAGATTTATTTCTGTTATTAAAAGAGTCATATCAAATGGAAATTAATTAATTCCATTTACCCTCTCCCCAACATTCAGGCAAAAGAAATACCATCTATAAAAATATCATTAAGTGCATAACTTACGGGATATTATGTGCAGCACTAATGAGTTGAAAACTAATTAGTCGTAAGTATTGTTAATTTGATACATAATCCCTCATTTCCATGTAAGACGATTCCTCTCTCTCTCTCTCTCTCTCTCTCTCTCTCTCCTCTCTCTCTCTCATCTCTCTCTCTCGCTCTCTCTCTCTTTCTCTCTCTCTCTCTCTGCTCTCCTCTCTCTCTCTATCTCTTCTCTTCTTCTCTCTCTCTTTCTTCTTTCCTGTTATAATGATATATATATCTATATATATATATATATATATATATATATACACATATATATGTATATATACATATA
>NC_061107.1:131888294-131898969 GCF_015104395.2 Macrobrachium nipponense | reverse complement strand
CAAGGAAATAGATACCTTAGTCCAGACTTCTCAGGAATGTATCTGGGGATATCAGGATGGAGTCTGGAATAGAAAAATGCTCCTTGCTCAACATACGCAAAGTGACAATGACTGAAGGGATAAAGCTACCCGATGGGAATAGCATCCAACGCATAATAGAAGCAGAATATATAAAACACCAAGAGATGAAGGATCCAATCAATAGCCGTCCACTGGAGCCTGTGTAAGAAAACACCAGCTAGTTTACTTTAATAATTGATACGAACATCAACCTAAGGGTGAGTGATAGAAAACGATCAGGCAAAGATCCTCTGGGACTATTGTATCAGAAGAGATAGGATGTTATGTGTCGATAGACCAGAATTGACGCTGATTGACAAAGTCAAGAAGAAAGTATCATGGGACACCACAGTAGACGAGAAAGAAAAAAAATTGATAAGTATCAAGACCTGAAAATAAAAATAAGAAGGATATGGGATATGCCAGTGGAAATTGTACACATAATCATAGACACACTAGGCACGATCGCTAGATCCCTGAAAAGGACCCTGGAAAAACTAGATGACGAAGTAACTCCAGGACGCATGCGTAGAGTGAGAAGTGATGACTCCTAAGGAGGCAGGATGTAACCCGTAACTTCACACTATAAATACCACCCAGTCGAATAGGAAGACTGAGATAAAAAGAAATTGTAATAATGATAATATAAATAATAAAAACAAGTGATGATATATTCATGATTTGGTTATCTATCGAAATTCACGTTTAATACTCCCACGGCCTTAAAAGGAGTTTCGTCCATCTGCCTTTATTTTGTGTTCGAAATAGTGAGATACTTTCTTGAAGCTTCCTTAATGCTTCGTTTTCGAGTTATACCATGCCACAAACAATGATTTTGAGGTACAGGCTTTGTCTTCTCTTCCTTTTCAAGGATTTTAGAAAAATATAGGGAGCTAACCTTGAAAATAAGTTTAGCGTGAATTCCAAAGTATTTGTCTTGAGTATATTTTTGTCATGTACCTTTTGAAATAATGATGCTAAAGAATTTTGAGATTTTCATGTTGAATATTGAACTTAAAATCGTTCCATTCCTATTGAGAGAGAGAGAGAGAGAGAGAGAGAGAGAGAGAGAGAGAGAGAGAGCGTGTCTTTTGTTATCTCAAAGCTGCGTTTTGCCCCGGTCATGAGACAGGAAAAACATAACTGACGTAGAGATTGGGACGATGATGAAAATACCTAGTTTGTTGTGATCTGCCGTATCTTGAAAGGTGACACTATCAGCCAATAGATCTACCAGACATTTCTATTCAGGAGGAGGCGGATATTCCCTCAAAGAGTACTTCGATGTCTATAATAAAAGGCTTCTTAACCATATAAGGTCTGTCGCATCAGTGGAAGTTTAGATTTACATAAATAAAAAACTTCTAATGGAATTATCACTTTATATAGAATACTTATATACTGAGTGGCGAGATAATGATAATCGCTTTACTGTCTGTAGCTGGGAAATAGAAACTGTAAACAAATAGAAAAATTATAAGCGTTTTTTTCCCTGTCATAAGGGGTGAAGAATAAAATTATTTGTTTTCCCTCTCAGTGATATTCTGAATTTCTGAATTTGGATGATTGTGACCACATGACTGAGATGTGGGCGACTAATTTTGTTTTCCTGTATATCATATCGGTCTTTTTATTATTTGCACAATAAATTTACCTATACTGAAGTAATGTTCGCTACATACTATGTCGAATTAATTTTGTTTATTTACTTATTTTTTGCAGCATAATATATCAGTGGTAAAATTACTAGTCGCTCTATATATCGAGGAGTTGGAATGAAGCAGCACAAATATAGCTTAAATGTTCGTTACTCCAGAACAGGAGTCAATTTCTTTCAGTTATTAGTTTCTCAGAGCACTTCAAATGAATTCTGTGTGGGTGCATGGGATAGTTAGTATACTGATTAGCTAAATTTACAGCTAACGATTATTTATTTATTATACAGTTCATAACCTAGCCTTGATCTGAGATGCAGGTAAATTGTATTATCATTTGCAATTAACTTTGCAAGAATGATTGTATTCCTACGTTCTTATAAAAATAATTATTATAAAATTTAAAAAAGCAACAAATTGTATTTCAAATCCCAACGATTTTGATATAATAATAGCGTTATACTATACTTTAATGTTGCTATAATAATTTAGGTTGGGGAAGCATCGCCTGGTATGTTCTTTTATTGAAAATGAAGGGCAGCAGGATAATCAACACCATTTCTTAATAATAAATAAATAAATAAGATTCGGTAGTCGCCAAAGGACTGGAATGGTTCTAAGTCTTAGCGTAGAATACGAGTTACATTAGTAATCCTTTTAGGCAAGAGGTGCTTATCAATATTCCGTACAGATTCTGTTTATTTAGGGGATGAGAAAAAATGGACTTACAAGCTCAATGAAAAGGCTTTCACAGATATGAATGGCGGTCCTAAAAAAAGTTTATTTAGCTACAACTCTTCTTTGAATTAGGAGAACGACCAAAAAGAGAGAGAAAAAAAAAAAAACCTCCCATGTTACCTGCAGTAAAGCTTATTGAAAATAACTCTACTGATTAAATTTTTTGTTCATTCATCATTTTTTTTTCGTTGTATAATTATATTTCTATTTTCCGATCTTCCTTCAAAAGTAGGGAATAGTTTCCCTGGTAGGGTTTTGGATATCAATGTCCTTAACTTTGCAAGAACTGCAATATTATCTTGGTGCATCATGCTCCCGTGCCCTGCTATCTCGTTATTTTCCTAGTTGATATATACTTTATGTTACGGTCTCTTGTTATTTCCATTTTCTTTTCATTTCACTCTTATTTTCCTGCTATGATTTTCCATCTATATTTATTACGAAGACGAATGCCATTCAAATCACTGACATTTCGTCTGGTTCTGTAATGATGCATTCACTTAGATGCCAACAACAAAAACAACAACAACAACAACAACAATAATAATAATTAATAATAATAATAATAATAATAATAATAATAATAATAATAATAATAATAATAGCGGGTTGAAGTCTTGATTCAGATTCTGAGATGTTCAGATTGCATGAAAAAAAAAAAACTACTCTCCAGCACAAGGCAGAACTAGAATACAACCATAACAACATCAGTGGCAGTGTATTTTTTTAAAGAAGTTCGTGGAAAAAGCTGAGGAATGGGAGTGTATCCGAAGCTGATTGGGTTACTGGTTATAATCTGAAGTACCATGTTGGTGAGAACATACTTGTATGGCGGGGAATGGTACTCAAGGTATACTGGGATGAGGGATGAACGTTGCATTAAAGTGTTCTTTAAAATTCTCATTGCCATATCTATACATCTGTGTTTTTTCATTATCATGAAGCATTCTACGTAGTATTTTTATAGGAAGCTCCATCATTCAAGCAATCTCTTACGAACAGAACCTTTTTACGATTTCAAAAAATTAAGGAGATGATTTTGTGATTATTTAGATTCTAAAACACCATTATTGTAAATCAAGAGAAAGCATATGATACAGAGTATCTTCTAGTGAGACTCCAGCAAGATTTTTGTCTAATTGTCTTTCTCCGGTGGACTTGTCCATCAAACTGGATGTCATGCAATACATTTCGATGCTAATCACGAATATGAACGTAAAATACAATATATTGTAATATCCTTGCAAAATAGGGCCAGATGTCTTTGCTTCTAGATTTGCATATTTCACAATTGACACAAAAGTATCCTACCCTTCATTTTCAGATGCCTGAAGAATCCTTTACGCAGAGGACGCTTACAAGGGTATTAATTGATTGTTGTGGGTAGCAGCTACAGAGAGTCTTTGTTTCTGTGAACTCAAATTCTACACTTACTTAGAACTATAAAAGGAGTGTATTTTAATTTAGTATTAAAGTAAAAACGGTGAAAATGAATGGAAGGGTTGTCATTATTTAGGAGAACAGAATAAAAGGTTGGGTAGAGGGAAATTTGTATCGGTTTTTCTAAGGATGAAAGTGAACGAATCATTACTGTTTTGGAGTGAAAATTGGTCTCATAATAAATTTAATAGAAATAACAGAAGAATTTATGTGGCAATCATTAACCTAGTAAAGGTATATGATAGCGCTCAACGACATCCGATAAGGGGAGACGTTAAGGATATGAAATGTATTAAATAATTCGCCAAGCTTTTTTTTGTTTTTTGTTTTTTTGTTTTGTTTAATAGAGCTCCAAAGCGAGAGAGTATTATTTGTATATTTCTGTTCCATGTTAATCATGGATAGAACGATGACGTCAATCAAGAAACGAATGTTTGCGGGATACAAGAAGGAAATGTTTTTGAAATTTTGAATAAATCTGGTTTGCTGCTGATAGTGATGTAGTATTAAAAGGTAAAAACAGGAAGCAGCTACAGAGACTGCTTTGAAGTAACAACTGGGAAAGTGGAAAAGGAACCTTAGGGAAGGTGATATTGAGAGGGTCCAGGGAATCTCCGGGATCTATGAATGCAAGTATGGAGGGACGAAAAACAAAAGTAGTCAAGTCATTTTGTTATTGGGGATATGGATGAGAGAAAAGCAAAGCCCGAGTAGAGGAGGGAAAGAAGATGATGGATAGGCACTCGATAACGTTTATGGAAGTAATAATTGCTAAGTGAGAAAGGAGTCACACCTTCCTAAATAAAAGAAGTCAAAGCTATTTAATGTTAATGGATTAAAACGGTAAAAAATTATCAAAAGGATTTTATGTATAGATTTTTTTATGGGGCAAGAAAACTCGAAAGGATCATGAATGTAGAAATATGACAAATAGGTTGGTTTAGGACTAGACCATCGGAGGGCTAAGAATGTTCTGAGATTGTCTCGTGAAGAAAATGGAGAGGAAGGAGCCCTAAAAAGTTCCTCGCAAAAAAAAAGAAAAAAAAAAAAAAAAAAAAAAAAGGAAATACAGTGACAAGTAAGCGCGAGTATATAAATATGACATATGTGTATGGAGAGGTGGTGGTGGTGTGTGTGTGTGTGTGTGTGTGAGATTGTGTGTCTTAAGGGTTGGTTGTGTTTTCCCCTGGAGATATCCCTGCCCGAGGAAAGGACCTTATTCTTTTCTTATCCTTTCGTTTGACACATGTTCGTTTGGCACTATGTATTCAAGATTCTAATGCTGTAACTTAAGCTGAAATAACAGTACAGATGATGTTTTACCCATTTGATGTACTAACTGAATGTAAATTTTTGTCTTTCGACTTATCCTCGCGTCCTCAAATCCTTCGTATTTTATCTTATTTTCCGTCATATTTCTGTGAACTCACACAATACTAAAAAGTCTAGAAGGTTGTATTCAACATTATTCTCACATTAATGACGAATTATCCATTTCTACTACAATACACTGAGCACTAAAGATTACTTCGTTTATAAAAATGATTCTTAATAATGACAATGGACTCAGAATTAAGTTCTCATTATCTGGTAGTTTGTTAAATACATAAAGTTCTTAGTGCAAGAATTTAGAAAGAGCAATGGGATTCCAATTAATATCATGTAGAAACAATTGGGGTCAATTGTTAAAGAAACCTAATATGAAGAACACGAACAGAACGAAGCGAAAGTGATATACACACGCGCGCAAGCACGTACTCACACGTCTGATAGCTTGATCACTCATTTTATGTACCTGTGTATATTCTGAATAGCATCTGTTTGGTTCCCTTTGATCTCTCTCTCTCTCTCTCTCTCTCTCTCTCTCTCTCTCTCTCTCTCTCTCTCTCTCTCTCTCTCTCTCTCTCTCTCTCTCTCTCATAATTATCTTAGACTCACCTTCGCTGCCGTACATCGTTAAGCCACCGACATACGATCTCATCACATGATTTTGTAACTTCATCCTCATTTTCAACATCATATTTACAGCGTTGCATTAAAAACGAGATTATATAAGGCAATAATTGACCTTCAGTTAGATAAGTCTTATGAATAACCTGTCGTGTTGCGTAATTCAATATGCTCGCCTGGAACAAAATGACTCATTCCAGTTTTTAATTCTTGCACACAATTTTTCTTCTCTCACCGCGTTTTTTTAAAAGTTTCATCGCAAAATCACATTTCATATTTGTCTTTAGTTTCGCTTCTTGTGAAGTGTGATTCAGTTCCGCATATATCATATTTCGTGAGGACTTTGCTATGGGCGGATTATCAGACATCATGTTTAGTTTTCTACTAGAATCATTTTTATTTTTAAATGGTATTGATTTTTGGTAAAAGTAATTGGCCGTTTGATTATTATTATGGCATCATGTTTATAATGCGCTATGGACGGAATTATTGTAAAACGTGTAAGGTGTGTTTGTAAATACGATGTTTGATGTCTTTAATGGCGTATGGAGTAGCTACTCGGTATTTCTAAATTAGCTAGTAAATCTCTCTCTCTCTCTCTCTCTCTCTCTCTCTCTCTCTCTCTCGCAAATTCCAATTAAAGGCAGTGATTATTTTAAGGCTATTTTCAGTTATATAAGGTTAGAAGCTGGGAAGTGATTACATCTGTATCGTCTCTACTTCACTTATGGGATGACCGTAGACTTATCATCTTTCAATATTTTCGGTTTTTATTCCCCCCTCCCCTTTTTTTATTACTGTGAATCTTATAGTTGAAAATAAATGTCTTTTCGATGTTGAATTCATTTGCTGCGTTACCCCGTAAATTTTACTGAAATCACTCTAAGTCAGAATTGAAGCAGGAGTATATTGACTGACATAATTTTCAACACAGGTAATAAAACAACTGTTACTTTTTCCTTTACCGACGCGACCACAGAAAAAATATACCTAGAAGTAATGGAAGACAACAGGCAGATGATGGACGTATCATAATACTTTAATGAAGAACACGAGCAACTGAAATTATCACTGGTAAACAGAACATTTAAAAGGATTTTCTTAGTTTCTTTTTTTAATTTTTTTTATTACTAGAACGTTCAACGTACCCAACAATAATTTCTTAATAATTGTACTGCATTTTTGACACTCCACATACGTAATGAAATTTGCTAATGTCGAGATGTCTAACAATACCTAACAGTATGGAGAAATTGAAGTTAAGTATATTTATTTTAACCAGACTACTGAGCTGATTAACAACAGCTCTCCTAGGGCTGGTCCGAAGGATTTTTACATGGCTAGGAACCAATTGGTTCCCTAGCAACGGGACCTACAGTTTACTGTGGGATCCGAACCACATTATATCAAGAAATAAATTTCTAATCACCAGAAATAAATTCCTCTGATTCCGCGTTGGCATGACGGGGAATCGAACTCCGGACTACCGAATCGGTAGGCGAGCTAGTAACCCACTCGTCCAACGGGGAACGACAATATGGATAAACTTTGACAGTTTCGAATAGAAGTAAATTATGCAAATTGTAAGATTAGATGGGATGTTTATTGTTGACAATCTTTTTATCTGTCAACGGAGATATTAGTTTGGCCTTGCATCTAGGAAATTACATTTCCAAAATATCCACTGTTCAGGCTCAACGTGAGTCAAAATTGAAAAGTTGTGCTAACAATGTTCAGATCTTTTGCAACGAATGAAATTTGTCATAGAGTTTAGCTAAAATAGGTTGAATATTTCACATGAGATGACTAACGGAAATTCGCTAGCAACTTTTTTCCCCTAACACAGTGAAAAATGATTTTTCATCTTTTGATTGCTGTTCAGAAACTGATTTTTTTTTGCTCTATGATAGTGGTATCATTTTTAATCTCGCCGTTCTAAAGCAAAAAAATACACAAGGTAAGTTACTTTGGACGTTCGATTCAATTTATTTTCTTCCAGTGTCTAGAAATGAGTCAGAGGCTTCAGAGGAAGCTGTTTGTTTGCGATAAACACCTGCGTTGAAAATACAACGTTTTATTAATAACTGGACGACGTGACTGACATTTCAGATGCAGAACTTTTAGGAAATTTTATATCCAAGTGAGAAATAGGAAAATATTGACTGACATAACTTTCTGGGACCGGCTGTAAAACAGATGTCAGTTTCCCCTTTTCCTCTGCTTAACGAAAGCATCCATAACACCAGCTGAGTCCAGGTCTGACGTCATCAGTTCTGGTTCACTGACTTCGGCGGCCATATTAGGTCAAGTCGAGAGCGTTTGACGTTGCTTTTGCACTGGACAACTCATCAGTCCGTACGGCCACTTAATGAGGCTGGGCGAAAGCTTCCAACATTTCCAGTCCCACAATGAGAGAAACATGACTCTTTGCTGACCTACGTCTCTCGACAGGGAGCTATCACTTCTACTCAACGTTACACTTGATGAGTAATGCAAAACTACAAAAAGCCTTCAATGGTTCATTTTGTAACTTAGCTCTGCAAAAAATAGTTCGCTGGAACATAACGAGATTATCTTCATCAGCATACATGTGTTCCAGTTCTTTGACCGACTGATTAATGTGGGTTATCAAGCACTGTGACTGCAAAGGGTCATGGGCGCAATATCTTACTCGACCGTGAATTTATAAAAGAAGTTCGTTTTTGTTTTCTTGGCCTGAGACCTGTCATCAAAATTATGAGACAAAATGAACTCGTTGCAAATGAAAAACCGCTTTTATAATTAAGACCAAACTTAATATGCTTTCTCATTTAGTTTTTCTCTCTGATTGTCTAATACAGCAAATTTTCATTTCCTCACAATGGCATCTTCACACTAACTTCGAGTAAGAAAAAGACCCTTTGGACGCTCTATGAAGCAATAAATATCAGTAATTTATCTTTAATTAACTGTTACTAATGACAGCTTTTAAATGTGTGAGGTAAACCATGATTTTATTCGCAAACGAATCTTACCTGGAACTCGAAGAAGATGCCTGCATCATGAAAAGCAAAATATCTGGTTATGTACAGAGAAAATAGAAGTTAATTTTTGCTTCATCACAAAGATGAAATGGAAATGTCAATAAATTTAGAAAGAAAATAAAACAAAACTTTAGTATTCTGAGGAAGAAGATTACTTGGGAAAATTACTGGCTTAATAAGCAAAACTTAATCACAATTTGAGTGAAGATAGGGAAAAATACAAAAGAATATATACATAACCATATATATACGTATATATATATATATATGTATATATATATATACACATATATATATATATATAGTATATATATATATATATATATATATATATATATATATATATATATTATATATGTGTGTGTGTGTGTGTGTGTGTGTGTGTGTGTGCTTGCGTGTTTTTGTGTATGTTGTATGTATATATATAAACGTTTGTGTAAAGGGAATACTACTTAGTAAATACTGTAATCCCAGTTGTAGAAATTATGTCAAAAAGGTTTGGGTATTCGTCCCATCTGCAATAGAAAACAGCTACTTTTCCTAATACCTCTTGAACTTGTTCGAATATAAAACGCAACCACACACATAAATGAAGTATGTAGCCATTTAGTAACTGAAACAAAAGCAAAAGGGTCTTGCAGTGTGTCATTTAACTTTTCCCTTGGATATATACTTGTAATATATATATCTTATCATGCTTCACTCCCCTTGATAGAAATTATATACATGTACGCACACACATATACACACGCAAAAAAAAAAGACAGTTAGGTGCGCTTTAAAAATTGCGTACCTCCAAGCATCATTTGGTTAAGAAATATTGACAATTTCAGTTTATTCTTACCACACTAATTCCATTATTTACGTTTCAAACTGTGGGAAACAGCCAATATTTTCGTTTTTAATATTATGCATATCCTCTGTTGCCAAGTTGTTTCAGTAAAGATCATAAGTACTCGTAATTTGTCTAACGATATGTTCGTAGGCTATCTCGAAAATGAATTTGGGACCATCTCTCAGTGTATCATCAAGATTTTTTACCCTGTAAATATTAACGGAAAAGTCATCGTTAAGGTAAGGAAATTATTCCACATAATTCCCATAAAAGAATGCAAATGTACTTTGCCATGAAGTTGGAACTCTGCATGAATTTAGGACCATCTGTCAATGTATCACCAAAATCTTTTACTTGTAAATACTTTCGAAAAAGTCATCCCTACGGTGAGGCAAATTTTTCATGAAGGTCCCGTAAAAAGCATACAAATATACTGTCATCAAATTTGAACTCTAAATTGTTGATCGCATTAGGAAGGTTACTGACGATCCCAAATCCGTCAACCCGTTCACTTTCACTGTCAAAAACCAACGGGGTTAACTTATTAATGTAAATAGAAACAAATAAAAAGTAAACAGGACCCAGTGATCACGCAGGTATGTAGAGATTGCAGTAAAATTCTTTTCTGAGCGATGGTACGATCTGTGAAAGTCGGGTCGTAACAAAAGCGAGTAAGCGCCTCCTTTTTCAGTGTAGTACTGGTGCATACAAAAGAATTTTACGGTACTGCGGTTGGTCTTCATCAGTCGAACGGTCTCAACAAACCTTGCTGTAGCACTATAGCAGACAGGCAATCTAGGTTGACCGACATTCATAGGAGCAATCCCAGTATATTCAAACTGAAGACAATAAAAGTAAAATCATTCAACATTTTGTTGTCACTTCGGCAAATTATTTGTACGTACACCTGTCTTTAATGGCTGTTTCACTGTGATGAGAAATGTAGTTTCAGTCGAGATGATATGCTACTCTTC
>NC_061107.1:131883294-131885794 GCF_015104395.2 Macrobrachium nipponense | reverse complement strand
GGGTCACGAATGTCGGTTCCAGATGCTCGGCTCCAAATAACAAAAATCTGTTCAGATTACTCTCTTTTCCTTGGCCCTTTATTATACGCTTAATTTCAGTCTAAGACCTTCCAGTGATGTTTCATTATTCTGATTATATGATCATTTATCTTCTAGAGATGAGGTATTATGTCTGGATTGTTCTCATAGCTTTCGATATCAGGAATAGCGCTTAGATGCAAATATAAACGTAATGAATCATACTATAGAGGAGTAGACAGTATTACGTAATGAATCTCTCTATTCCCTTACCGAAAAATAAGAAAAATATATCCCTAAATCCCCATGGAATTAAGGGACGTCATTATGTCAAAAGAAGATCCCGAAAGCAGCATTAAGTTTTGGTTACGTTCTGCAAACGTGTTGACGAAGCTAACCATGAAAATAGGAGTAGGTATCCCTTAAAGAGGTTCATGGAACATTTTGGAGTAAAACATAAGCCATGATAACAATACACCAGCTGAATGACATTACTATAAACTATGGCAAATATGAAAATATTTTACCTTTAGATGAAGAGACAACCATTAATAACGCACGACTTGTCATTTGATGAGGAAACCTTTGACAATTTAAAAAACGAAGAGCCACTAAACAAAAACAATTACAGCTAAGAAAAATCACTGGTATTTGCAATCGCTTGAAATAATTAACCGTCTCTTCACTATCATTAGTACTTCTCGAAGATGCACAAGGATGGTTTCCCTCTAACCCTATGATATTCAACGTAGTATCATAGTGGCTTGCAGTATTGCTGTCACCTTTTCGAGGAAAAAAATATTACGCACGTGGAAGATTTTATTGAAAGATTGATGACATGAACATCCCACTGAACTACACCAATCTCCTCATTTTATGCAAGGAATCATTGTCAACCAAGGTGCGTTTCTGGTACGAAATATATTCAAAGTGCGAAAAACCAAACCTCAAAGGTATGAGTAACTTACAACGGATATTTTTTTATGGTAACCTTTCTAAACAAAAATTGGACTCGTAATTCATACATTTAAAAAAAATTTACATATATAAACCGCAAAATATTATCAGGCGCGTGATAGGTTGATGATATGATATAAACCTAAAAATATCATCAGGCAGTTAAATATGTTGAATACTGTTCTAAGGAAATAACTTGTAAGATTTCGTTTTTTTTTTAACAAACTGAATACATAAACTCTGAAGATTAGATTCAGACTGAAAAAAAAAATCTGAACATGGTTCAACATATGATACAATTACTCGGTCCCAAATACATTATCGCCATAGCTATGTACAAAGAATATACAGCAGAGGGCCTTCAAATAATAACCAAAAAGACTTCTGAAAATATCGGGAAGTTGCTAAATGCCTCAAGTTCCACAGTCTATTTATATATCGTAAATTAACGTATTATTTGATTAAAGAAGAATGTAATTCCGGTGTTTAGAAAACCTGAGCAAATATTGTAATGCAATTTACGCCAGAGAAACTACAATTCCATTTCACAGAGATTGGTGAATTACAGTGAACCTGTACGAGAATTCGAGGATTTTCTTACATACGAAGACTATTGGTCATAGCATAAAATGAAGAGGACCAGTTTTTCACGAGCAGTCATCTATAAAAAAAGGGAGAGTCTGGGTTCATTCATCATCAATCAGACTGAAATTATGAATCTATCAGCGGCTAACTGGAAATCCACTTATACGAACGGTTTAAATTTACGACCTGTTCTCATGCAAATGTTTCAAGAGAATTGACCCCCCATGGCGGGCCAACCCAGGTGTGGGCTAATTAGGATAGCTAAAACGATGTGGTGTCTTGGCCCTATTCATCATAGGACCAGTAGGTTAATTACTGGTTATATTCCTGTCGCAGTCGCTTTTCAACACTCACATACTATATAAAATATTTTTGTCAGGTGCCTTTTGGCCTTAATTACCAGTTATCAGGTTTGAAGCAGTTTCAGCCTAAAATGCGTGTTTCACACACACACACACATAGTATATATATATATATATATATATATATATATATATATATATATATATATATATATATATACTGGCTGACCAACCCAACATTGCCTGGGAAAACGCTGAATGACAACTGATGAACTATCTCTCTCTCTCTCTCTCTCTCTCTCTCTCTCTCTCTCTGGACTAATAAGTCTTTGAGACATCCTAATCCTTGTAACTCTCCCTTTCCTGTTAAGATAGTTGCTTCAGTTACACTGCCCAGCATTTTTGAAATGTTATATTCCATAACTTCTCACCCTTATTACTATTGAGGCTGAACTTGTTCACGAAGGGCTCCAGGAGTGTCTGTGTTTATCCAAGCAATCAAAAACTATGGATGAGACACTAATGTACATCATTTTTTATCATTTATGTTTTACAACTTCTCACAGCTCTCCCTTACCTATCGGGACTGAACTTGAACTTACAGGGCTTCGGGATTGTCACTGTTTTTCTCAGTGACC